>NW_026898512.1:0-54621 GCF_033153095.1 Gastrolobium bilobum
TCAACTTCCTCACTCCTAGAGCACGCCCAACACCCGTAGTCGGAGACAAACGGATAAACACATGATCCCCTTTCTGAAAATTCCAAGGGTCGATGCTTTGCATCATAATAACTCTTTTGGCGACTCTGTGCTTTCTTCAATCGATCCTTAATCATCATAATTTGATCGGTAGTCTCTTGGACCATATCAGGCCCAAAAAACTGCCTCTCTCCAATTTCTGCACAACAAGTAGGCGCCCTGCACCTACGGCCATACAAAGCGTCATACGGAGCCATGCCCAAACTGGCATGATAACTATTATTGTAGGAAAATTCCACTAGAGGAAGATATTTATCCCATGCATTTCCCTGCTCTAAGGCACAAGCCCTCAACATGTCCTCCAGGGTCTGAATAGTCCTTTCAGTCTGACCATCAGTCTGGGGATGATAAGCCGTGCTCAGCCTCAACTGTGTACCGAAGGCCTGTTGCACTGCATCCCAGAGTCTAGAAGTAAATTTAGGGGAAATCATCAAATTGGCCATACCAAGCGTCTTTCTGCTTAAAGCATCAGCTACTACATTGGCTTTACCAGGGTGATATTGCAATTCAAAATCATAATCCTTCAGAAATTCCACCCATCGGCGTTGCCTCATGTTTAGCTCCTTCTGATCAAACAGATACTTTAGACTTTTGTGGTCACTGTAGACAATAAAATGGATCCGGCAATATTAATACCGGAGCTGTAGTCAACTTCCTTTTTAACTCTTGAAAGCTCACTTCACATTCTTGGGTCCACACAAATGGGTTCCCTTTACGGGTTAACCGTGTCAACGGTAAAACCATCCGTGAGAATCCCTCAATAAAACGCCTATAATATCCAGCCAAACCAAGAAAACTCCTGATCTCTGTAACATTTTTAGGACGTTCCCATTCTACCACTGCTTCAATCTTGCTCGGGTCCACTGCCACTCCTTCAGATGAGATGACATGGCCCAGAAATTGTATCTCAGAAAGCCAGAATTCACATTTTGATGGTTTAGCATACAACTGATGCTCTCTCAGAATCTGCAAAACAACCTTTAGATGCTCGGAATGCTCTTCTTTACTCTTTGAATATATCAGTATGTCATCTATAAAGACCACCACAAACTGATCCAGATAGGCTTTAAAGATCCGATTCATATAACCCATGAAAACGGCTGGTGCATTTGTAAGCCCAAAAGGAATAACCAGATACTCATAGTGCCCATAACGGGACCTGAAAGCTGTCTTCGGAACGTCATCCGGCTTTACCCGGATTTGATGATACCCGGACCGGAGATCAATCTTAGAAAATACAGTCGCACCCCGCAACTGATCCAACAAATCATCTATCCGCGGCAAAGGATACTTATTCTTAACAGTAACCTTGTTCAACTGCCGGTAGTCTGTACATAATCTCATAGACCCATCCTTCTTCTTAACAAAGATCACCGGTGCTCCCCACGGAGACACACTCGGTCTGATAAAATTCTTACTGGATCAAGGCCTTTACCACCTGAAGTACAGACAAATAAGGAGACTCCATTTCTTCATCATGAGATGAGACATAAATGGTTTTACTGCAGCAGTCAATCTTCACACAGTACTTGGACAACCAATCCATCCCCAGAATTAAATTCACAGAAGCAAGGTGCAAGACAATAAAGTCGGCAGAATATTCCCTGCCTTCATACTTGAATTTCACATTTTCACAAACATAGTCTTCATTAAAAACTCTTCCCACAGCCGTAACAATACGCATAGGAGTTTTCATTTTTATCACATGCAGACCAAATGCTTCAGCTACATAATCAGCAATAAAAGAATGCGTGGCACCAGAATCAAACAAAACACTAAGCATTTCATCATGAATAGAAATCATACCTCGCACCAAACTAGCTGACCTCTCAGCCTCTTGCTGAGTCACTGCATATACTCGGGCAACTGGAGGTGGGAGAGGTAGAGATGGTTCCTCAACCACAATAGGAGCCGGAGTGGCCTGAATAGTAGAAACTTGTCCCCCATTAAAGGGGCAGTCCCTAATAAAATGCCCAGGTTGGCCACATTTGTAACACAATCTTTGCTCTTTTCTGCAAACCCCAGCATGAACTTTACCACATGTAGCACATAGAGAAGCAGGCTTAATATTTCCAGGCTTAGAATTTCCCGCCTTTTTGAACTTACCATCAGACTGTCTAACCTGCAACCCTTTTCCTTTAGAATTCCCAGAAGTGTTTTTAGGACCAGAATTAGGAGCAGATTGGTCCTTATGCTTCCTTCTGTAATATTCTTGAATATTTTTACACTTTTTAACAAGTGCAGCAAAAGTATCAAATGAGTCACCTGCAAGTTTTTCAGAGATGTTATCATGTAATCCTCTATGAAATTTAAAAATCAAGTCATCCTCTGTAGGTGGAGCTCTCTGGAAATGAGAGTATTTGGCCAGCTTATTGAACTTATTCAAGTATTCATCAATAGACATCTGACCCTGCTTTAGTTCTTCAAATTCACCCTTCTTCCTTATCCGGGCTTCAGCCGGAAAGTATTTCAGCAAGAATTGCCTTTCAAATAAAGGCCAGGTAATAGCATAACCCTGACATTCCAAGGGCAGACGGGTATTTCTCCACCAATCAGCTGCATCATTCTGCAACATATAAGAAGCATACAACAATTTCTGCTGATCATCACACTCCATGACAGTAAAAATGCGATCCAATTCTTCTAACCACTGAATTGCAGCAATAGGATCAATGCCTCCTTTATAATTTGGTGGTGCATGTTTTCGGAAGGCATTTAGCATTCTTTCTCTTTGCTCTCTATTAGTGGCTGGCTGTGCCACACCACCCCTGTGACTAGATTCTTCATTCACATCATTATTTCCTTCACCCTCCACAACAATGGGATTATGAGGAGGAGGAACAGGCTGTTGTGGTTGTGGCTCAGGCTGTGGCTGTTGCAAAGGCTGTGGCTGTGGACCTTGCCCACCCGCCCTCACCTCAACCAAGAGTAATCTCATCATTTCAATATTCGCCATTCTGCTTGCTGCCATCATTTCTTGATTGGCCAACCTATTAGCCTCTAACAGATCTTGATTTGCTTTCATCATCACTTCTAGCTCTCGCTGCCTAGCTGCAGCCATATTTTGTTGCATCTCAGTTAAGGCCATTATCATTGGATCTGGCTGTGAAGTATTTCCCCGCGGGTTAAGTCGGGGTCTTGCCAAATCTGCCAATATTGGATCGGTCGGGTCAATAGGAGGATCAGAAGTCCTTCTTGGGCGAACCATAATTCTGCATATTTCACACAAAGGAATGAGTTAGCTACGCTCACACTCGGTGATCAGACATGCATATCATAGTATTCCAAGAAAAACTCAAGAACATAACAACCCGAACAGTTCATGCAATATTTCACAGGCTCTCCTAGAGAAACTGCTCTGATACCATAAATGTAACATCCCCGTCTCGAGCCGGTTCAATTAACATACATATGATACAAACAGAAACAGCGGAAGACTTAACTTACAAAAATATGAGCTAACTTTTTCTTTTTCTAACTTAATTCTTACTCGGCGTAAACGAAAATCGGGCAGAGTTTCCTCTATAAATCGGACAACTGGGGATTTTCCAATCCCACTCAGAAGCATTTCCTGATAAACAGTTTATACAACATATCAATTCAGAAATACCAGATATCCAAATATAATCAAATACCCATACATGGGCGCATGCATAACATGGCTCCGTGCCACTAAATCTAACAGCATGCCATCAAAACATAAACCTATCTGAATACTACATCATCATATAACGTTCCTGAATACTCAAATGTACATGCATCAAACTGATAGACATGTACAAAACATATACAGGCCATATACAAAATAAAGGATCAATATCATGATCCATCAAATGCGAAAATACTAAAATACATCAAACACTCCAAAAAGGTAGTAGCCTACAGCCACTCAAAATCCGGTCTGTCAACTGCCTCAGCCACGTGTCGTGTCCCTGCCTAGTGAGGACTCACCGGAAATCTGGGCCCCTGAAAATGTGTCCCCAAAGAGGGGTGAGATTACAAATCTCAATAAGCTCCAGGTTTATAGAGAATTCTCCATACCCCTGGCTCACTCCTGCATGAAATTCAGATACAGAGTATACAAATACAACATATAACAGATATCATAACAGAACAGAGCATATATCCATATCATATCAGAGATGTGCGCCGTCATTCCCAAGGGAGGACCCCAAGCGGAAATCAACGCACGTGTTCCCGAGGGAGGACCCCAAAGCGGAACCAGACATATCAGAGGAGTACACCATCAGTCCCGAGGGAGGACCCCAAAGCGGACGTCCGGGTACTATACAATCAATGGCCAGAGATTGTTACAGAAATCATATTACAGAAGTCATATCAGAGCAAAACATATCATGTTATCAAATAACTCTATATGAATGCATCTATACAAAGCATCTAAATCACAGTCATACAGTCCAACCATAGTTCACTAACCATGGTGGAGCACTCAAGCAGGAAAAGACTCCTTAAACATAGAGCTTACCTCTTGAAGCTTTACCAATACGCTTACTTGTGGAACAAGTTACTTTTATCGCTTCAAGAGATTTCCGATCCTTCTCAATCCCTAGGCACACCTAGAGAATAATTTACAATGCATCAATAAAATGATGCAATACCATGATTATTTCATAAGCATACATTTTATCGCTTATTTTCCTTTCTTTATATTTTTGCCAATTCTATGCCAATACACAAGTCTAGACCTCTATACACCCGTTGGCGTTCTTTAATTTAATCAAGCATTTACTTAAGAATTTTTCACATAAATCATGTTATTTTTCTTTAAAAGTCGCGGGCGTACCCTTAGGGACTCAAGGTATTTTTCAACCATTTGTCAAAGCATTTCACTTCTTAGCTCATCCATTGGTATATTAAAATGCAACCCATTTTATTAGAATAAAATGTAACCAATATATATATACCCCTAAACATCCTATAGTTCGCAACATAGAGCAAGTATTTGTAGGATTTTTTCTAACTTTGGCATTTCCACCAATTAATCCATTTACACTACATTCCAACATATTTTACCTTTTCAAACATACCATAAAAATTTGCATGATGAACCCTATATAAGCCATGAAGGCCGAAACCTAGGGGAAAAGTGCACTAGGGCTTTTCAATTTTTTTATCACAAATTAATGCTTACTAAACACTATCATTCCTATACAACAACAATCCATCATAATTTTCACCTTCTAACATCAAATATTTCCCACTCAAAACATGCTCCAAATTTTCAAAACATAGATCACAAAATAATACCATAGAAATAGAGGTTTCTTACCTCTAATCACTTGTACAAAGCCTAGAGAATAACCTCCAAGCAAAGCTCCATTAAAAACCCACTTTTTCTCCTCCTATGAATAGTAATCCGAAAATAAGAGGAGGAATAACTCTTCACACACTCAACTATATCTCAAATGGATAGGTGCAATGGATTCCTTGAGTGGTTCCTAATCAATTTCAAGTGGTGGGTCATAAGATTTGGTTGAGAATTCAAGAAGAAATCAACAAAACAAGCAAAACCCTAACCCCCCCCCTTTTCCATGGCTGAAGCTCGGCCCTTCAAGAGAGAGAAGAGGAAATTTTTGCAATGAATAGTGATTCATTTAAGTGGCCAAGCTATTTAGGCACATGTGGCCCTTTTGTCGGATGTTTTTCTATCGCGTATTTCTTAAATTTACCGGAAACTTAACTTAAAGCTACGGATATATTTTTATTTTTCTAAAGTTATTTAAATTAATTTTTATTTCCTAAGGAACAATATTCATAATTCACAGTATGGTTTTTGCACCGTTTTTAACGAAATGCACTGTGAACCACTAACTGTACTTTATTTAATTCTGAAACTTAACACTTATAAACTTATCATTTTCTTGGGCCTATATTGACTTGCTTGGCATATATTGGACTTTCTTATTCTTATTTCATCAATTATTTATATCTGGACTCTACCGGTTGCTTAAACAGCAGTACAAAATACCCGGTAGAAACACTATTCACGAGATTTTCACGGAAAGTGCCAGACTATACAATTTTTCGTTCTGAACTCATATTTGTCGTCAGAATTTTCAAATTATGTTCCTAAAATTATTTTGCTCATTTTAAGCTCTACCGGTTAATTCACAAAACTGTAAATTCTCCGGCAGAACGCACTGTTCATAACATAGTCATGATTACAGTCAAAATACTCGAAATCGCTCACTGAATCTAATTATGGCATTTAAATCCTTAAATTAAATCTCTAACTAAGATTTACCAGTTAGGGTCATTATAGGTAGCGACTTATGACATGTCAACTTTTGCTACGAAAGTGTGCCACGTGTCACAAAATCATTGGTGAACGTAATTTGCTACCGGTCGTAGCCAATTATGACACGTGGCAGTTTGAGTAAAAATACTGTTGCGTGGCATTTGAATAAAAATTTTGCCAAAATATGATATTTTGTTCATTGTTCCTAACTAATTCTAAGAATTTAACTTGTCTAAATGGTAAGGGGTTCGATTTCTATGGAAAGAGTGAATACACTCAAACCCAAAATTATATTAATCCAACCCGTTAGGATTTCGAACCCCAAGCTATTAAAAAAACATGGCCTTAAACCACACACCTAACATGGCCATTCTCATTTCTTAGTGAATGCAAGTTAGGTATATACATGTACTACTTATGTATAATGGACACTGTACTATACTAGACATTTAATTTGGTTGCCATATGAAGCCAAGTAATGAGTGTGCTTCACATACTCACTTTCCATACTTCCCTAACTCACTCTACTTTGTCCTTTAAAAAAAAAAAAAAAAAAAAATTCAATGGACAAAAATTTAAAATTTACAATTCAACTAATCACTTTTTAACCGAAGTTACTAAAGTTTGATGAGAAGATAGAGAATAATAGATAAATTAGTCCATATTAAGTCCAACTTATTTTAACTTTAGAAAAATTATAATCAAAATATTCAAGAGGAAATGAATTGACTGAAAGAACTATTCTTGTATAAAAATTAAACTTAAACCAAACACATATTAAATATAGCTAGGTTAAGAAACTGCATGAAATTAAGTTAGAAGGTTATTCACTAGTTGACAATTTCTAGCAACTTTTTATGCAATATTTTAACAGTACATCATGTCTTAATTGATGTCGTTATATAGTCCTTGTTGTGGCAACCAAAATGAAACACACTGATACATAATTTTATGCATGATGTTTAAACTAAGCACGAATGCTTCCTCTTAATTTTTGGGATGGTGGGGTGGGGGCCTTGGTTTTACATATAGAGTTTCTGATGCATTTTTGTCTCGATGTTGGAGCAATTTCTTATTTGGGAAGATTCCTTTACGTTTTGGACTTGTGTTTTCATGATACTGTTGTTGAATCCAATTGCAAAGGTTTATTAATGACTGATATATTCAGATGACTCTTCTAAAGTATGTTTTATATATTCTCTGTGATATTTGTTAGATACTTATTTCCGTTTAGTAAATTAGACTGCATGCTCTTTGCCAATTACCAATTTACCTTATAACTGCACTGTGTCCTCTCTACATAACTTCAAAATTAGGTGAAGACTACCCCAAGTTTATTTTCTAGTATTTTATTATCTGTACTTTTTCTCTTATTTTAGAGTCTTTTACATTAAAATAATAATAATAAATATTGCTTATTTGAGACTAATCAAACCTACCTTTTGCGTTTTATTCTTACAAGAATCAAAATTTTCAACAATAGATCTAATTTAGAAGAGTCAAAATTTTCAACAATAGCCTTTTCTGAACCAAGGACTTGTCTTATCTTTCAACTTTTCTTATTTCTTCATTCAAATTTCTAACATGGGGTGATTAGAAACAGTGAAGATGGCAGCCACGCCCTTTTCATGCAATTTAAATACAGAAAATACACATTCATTTATGTAAATAGACATGAGGCAGAAGTTCCAATTTCATTCATGAACTGTTCCCAGTTTTAAACACACAAAATACACATTCATTTATGTAAATAATCTTCTGATTGTTCTTTGTTCAATAAGGACACCCCAGTTTAAACTTATAAATTGTCTAACGCTTTCACTACTACTCCAATCCTTGTAACTTAATGTTCATTAAGTCGGAAGCAATTTTTCTATAAAAGAAAAGAAACTTGTGAACCAAAAAAAAAAAAAAAAACTAATCATAAGTATTCTCACGTCCATGGCTAAGACTAGATTATTTGAGAATATATATATTTAATGCATACAATTAGTTTCTTTTAGAAACATGTCATTCCTCCAAACTAATTTCTGTCTTCAAAGCATGACGTTATGTCAAGAGGGGAAAAAAAAACATTTTCTATAAATTGACCTATCATTATCTGTACAAAAATTCACCAATCTTATCTTAGACAATAAGTTTGCATCTTTCTCTCAAATAACATGATAATGTCATGTTCTTGTGAAAAAAAGTCAGATTAATTAATGCAATTTTTTTCCTTTGGTGTGGTCCATGTCCTCAAATTTTCTTCCTCTGCCGTTTGCACAAGCAATGCTCCTTACAACTTGCAATTGGTGTTAGCCAGTAATAGCACCATCCAACGCGCTTGTTACTAAAGCAGAAAGCCCCACGCAACTTCTAAAGTCACCAAAGAAGGGGACCTACACATGATGTATTCATATCAACCATCAACCCCCAAACAAACACTTAAGACCAGCCTACATGCCGCCACCACCTTAACCACTTTCCATCACAACAAAGTAACAAATACCACCCTTTTTCTGTATTTGTGATTGACTCACCTCACACACTTCTCAATCTACCTATCACAACATCCCCCATGTGATTTACTAATCTCTCCTACTCACCCCTTTCACACCATTGTACCCTTTCACTTCATCAAATAGTAATCCTCAATCTTTTAGCAAAAAGAAACAAAGAAAAATCCTCAATCTAGTATCTGTCCCATGAATCAAATCAAAGAGAATAATTAAAATATACTAAACAATAGCCCTCCAAATCTGACCATTACATGCCCTATGAAGCTTCCTAAGATTCTCCTACAACAGTATTATTATTTCTGTCACTAAACCACACATTCTGCCTTTTATTTTGATTGGAGAAGAATATCATATATAAAGTATAAACAATATTTCTTTGATATTATCAAATAGGCAACACCTACAAATAGGGCACCCACAAAAAATATACTTTACAAGATTCCCAAGATTAATCCTCAATTTCCTCCGAATTACAATTACAAAAGGAGGATCTGAGTTTCCAATACATTACAGTTACAGACTTCAATCTAAGACCCCCAATAAACCTAACAAATGAGAAAGAAGAAGACTTTTGCTTGCCCTTTTCTTTCCCAGATGTGTCCTCTCTTTATTCTTCAAAAAAGGAAGAAAAAAATTCTCACCATCTCAATTATACATGACACCTTAACTCATCAACAACAACTTGATAGACCATTATGTACATATAATACAATAACATTGAATTAAGTTTAGCTCCTGTCTCCCAAAAATCTCCTCTGCTCTTAGAACTTTGGTGATTTGTAAACCTCTCTTGACTTCTTTTCATGCTTTTTTTTTTCTTTGTTTGAAATGAATTAAGCAACAGCAGAAATACTGCAGTTGCGCCTATCCCTGCTAAGGCAATCAAAACCTTCGATCCTAACAGCAGCTGGTGTGTGGCCAAACTTCATTCGAACACAACCTCTAGCTGTGGAAGATGGTGAAGAAGGTGTTGCCATGGAAAAAGGATTAAAACTCCCGTTATCATTACCAAATTGCTCATCTTGGATCACAGGGTTTGAAGCCCTGCTAGGTGGAGATCCACAAAAAAATGGTGGTGATGAAGCCACTTGACCCTGCAAAATCAAATGGAAACAATCTTTGGTTAGACAAATACAATATCAACAACAACAACAGCAGCCAAATGATAAAGATGTTATCATCTCTATTCTCCAGCAATCATGCATCAATCATCACCAAAAACCCCATAGTTGTTACATCTTGGAGGAATCACATGAATAAACCATATAAATATTCAAGGAAAATACTTATGGAACAAATATGTACAGAATGAAGATTAAAAAAAAAAGAAAAAGTAAAACTCTTTTTTAATTGAAAACATGAAAATTGAGATAGAAAATAACCTTGGGGAGAATGATATCCAGAAGTTCTGCCCCAACTCCTGAATCTTCGATCTCTGATTGGTAGCTGAATTTTTTGTGGGAATAAATAGAAAGTCAGAATTTAACAAAAGGGAATTGATAATAAAAAAAAATCAACAAAAAAATGAAGAAAAAAAAAGTTGGGAAATACTTGATGAAGGGTGGCCTCAAGGGTCTGATGTGGTTATCAATGGATGAGTGGTTCAACAGACCCAATCGACGAGGCTTAGGGCAAACCACTGATTCCATCCTCATCTCCTCGCAGCTTGTTAAGGCGTTCCCCCAGTGATTCATCTTTTCTCTTTCTTTTCACACCTGAAAACAAGAGATCTTGTCTAGGAACACCTGCAACAACAAACACCAAAAAAAAAAAAAAAATTGATTATTTTTCCCATATAATTCTCTTGGTTGTTGAGAAATCCGAGCAAAATTTAACAAAATCTAATGAAATTATGGACCAACACAAAGAAAGAAAGAAAGAAACCCATTTGCTCAAAGTTTTTCTTCTTCTTTTTTCTTCACCCAAACACTTGAAGAAACCCAAAAAAACATAGAATCTTACCTTAAAACCAAATATACAAAGACCCTTTTCTTTAAACACATGAAGAAACCCAAAAAGTCTTAAAATTTGATATTCCACACAGAGGATATTAAACCCAAAACATCTTAAGCTAAGTTTCCAAATCTCTGCAAAAACAGAACCCTTCAAAAGTTGTAATGTTTCCCACATGAAAAAACAGAGAAAGGGAGGTAAGGGATTACCTGAGCTGCCTCAGAGAATCCTCTGAGAGGAGAAGAGGAAGAAAATGGAGCACAAAAATTTTTGCTTGTGTCAAAGAGAGATAGAGAGAAAGAGGTAAAGATAAAGAGAGTTAGCTGGGTATTCATAGAGAGAAAGTGATGACGAAAAAAAGAAAAAAGGTGAGTGTTATATGATACAACAAGATACAGATATTATAATGTAAGACCGCTTTGGCGGACCGTTTGATTGATGATTAGGACATTGGATTCTGTGAAGCGGGAAATAGGATGGGAGAGTGTGAAAGATGGAGTTTTATGGCTGAGTCAGACAAAAAGAAAGGATCTGATACGATTTGATCTGATCCATAGGTGAAGGAAAAAAGACAGAGTATGATGTTGTGCTGTGCTGTGTTTTCTCGTTTTTGACCCTCCTCTTTCCTCTTTCCTCTTTCCTCAGTTGACGCAACTCTGTATTGTCCTCTAGTTGTGTGGATGATAACATGCAACTCAATATTATTAGGAAGTAATATTTGTAATGATATATGAAATAAAATTTAACTCCTAACACTATTATATATAGGGAAATATTATTCTCCTTTTACATGAGGTAACTTATCTCATTTTTTTTCACTTCGATTTTCGCATCCTATTTTTTTCTTCTTTTTCTTTTTTCTTGTAATGGTGGGAACCACCTATTTTCTCTCTACCACATAAGATAACTATCTTATGTGGAAGGAGATTAATAAAACCCTTATATATATGGGGGACACAAAAAAGTTTCCTACACACACAATATTTTGTGGGCCCGTATTTTTTGAAGCAAAAAAATATATATATATGGCACGCAAAACGAATCTCTATAACATTACACAATTACTTTTCCTACAACATAACTCTTATAAAACCCTATATATATATAGGGTAAGGATCATTTTACACCAGTGTAAGTTATACTCTTAATCTTGTCTGTTAATCCCACTTATATCTAAGGGCTCAATTTTTCTAGTAATGTGAGTCATTGGATATAAGTAGATCAATGGTCAAGATTGAAAGTAAGACTTCTAACTCTTACACCAGTGTAAGAATATTCTACCCCATATATATATATATATATATATATATATATATATATATATATATATATATATATATATATTAAAGATTTATATTTTTTTCTTTTTTTTACATAATCTTATATATATTTTATATATTTTTATGTATGTATAAAAAATAAAATTATTTTTTAATGAAAAATATTAATCTCATGTTATTAAACAAAACATTGTGCATGTTTGCTTTCATTTTTTTAACAAGAAAGAGAGACTATTATGAAAAAAAACAGACATTAGGAAATTAATTTTTTAATATGTTAATTTAAAAATCCAAACCGAATAGATGATTACATTATTAAATCGAAGAGATTGGATCGGATAATTTTTGCTTCCAAAATCGATCCAATCCAGACCGCGAATGCCCCTAGCGTGACCAGACCCCTGTTGTGCCTAAATTATGGTGCAAATTGGGCACAACTGATTGCTACACATTTGTAGATAGGTTTTAAATTGCTATAATTTCATAATTTTTTTGTTGAAATTGCAATATTTTAATTTTTTTCCTATCAATTTAGCATTTCTTTTCCTTTACACATTACATTTATCAATTGATGGAAAAATATCGAGAAAAAAAGAATGATTTACATATGGTGTTCATATATATTGAGAAAGCATATGATAGGGTCCCAAGAAAAGTTTTATGGTGGGTTCTTGAGAAGAAAAAAGTACCCTCAAGTTGGGGCTATTACATGTGTGAAAGCTTGTAATGGAACATCAAGTTATTTTTCTATTACAGTATATGTACACCAAGGTTCGGCTCTGAGTCTTTATCTCTTTGCCTTAGTGATGAATGAACTAACAAAAGACATTCAAGAGGAAGAGTCGTGGTATATCCTTTTTGCTGATGATATTGTGCTTATTGATGAGACCAAAGACAGTGTTAGTAGGAAACTTGAATTGTGGAGAAGCACTTTGGAGTCTAAAGGTTTCATGTTAAGCCGAAGTAAGACTATGTATATGAAGTGTGAGTTTTCTCTAGTAAGAGATAGAGATCAAGACCTCGTGCATCTACTTGGTCAAGAGGCACCCAAGAAATATGCTTTTAGATAATTGGGATCAATTTTGCAAAAAGGTGGTGAGATTGATGAAGATGTAAATCATAGAATTAGAGCAGGATTGACGAAATGGCGGAGTGCATTTAGGTTTTTGCGTGACCGCAAAACTCCCCTTAAGCTAAAAGGAGAATTCTATAGAATAGCAGTAAGGTCTGCAATGTTATACGGAGCTGAATGTTGGCCAGCACATAGGCAACACAAGCATAAAATGGGAGTGGCAGAAATGAGAATGTTAAGGTGGATGTGTGGTTATATGAGGATGGATAAGATAAGAAATGAAGATATTCGACGAAAGGTAGGAGTAGTACCAGTAACTGAAAAGATGAGGGAGCATAGATTGAGGTAGTTTGGGCACGTAATGAGACGGCCCCTGGATGCTCTTGTAAGAACAAAAGTTTGTTACCAAGAGCTCGACACAAATAGAGGTAGAGGTAAACCGAAACTTACCTAAGGAAAGATAGTTAAACAAGACTTAATGGAGTGGGATGTAGATTGGCAGACAGTGTGTCTTCGGACGGAAGGAGAAAAGCTATAAGCAGGTGGAAAGTTAAACCCGTTGTTATTCTTATGTTCCAGATGATTCCTTTTTAGTCCTTTTTCTTTTCAATCCCCCTGTCTTTCTTTTTTCCTTCTTATCTTTTATCTTATTTCCCCATTCCCCAAATTTTTATTTTATTTTTATTTATTCATTTTATTCTATTGTTATTTTTTTTTAATCTCCTCTTATCTAGCATTGTGTTCATCTATTCCGAATAGATCTGAAACTTGGCTTGCTTTGTCGCAGTGAAAAGAAGTACTTTTGTTGTTACCCAAAATAAAGAGAAGTGTACTTTTGTTCTGCTTGTGGTTTGATAGTGTCTTAATCAAACATACTAGAACTATTGTTGAAAATTTTGATTCTTGTAAGAATATAAGAATTTGGTTCACTAAACTGCACCCCCCACAAAATGTAAAAGATAGGTTTGATTTGTCTCAAAAAATAATATTTATTATTTGTTGTAAATAATATTGATTGTTGACTGTCCATGACCGTTATGACCATTGTTAAAAATTAGTGTAAAAACGTAAAAACTTATGTTTTTACTAAGGTGATACGTCTTAAAACGCAAGTAAAAACTCACTTTAGTAAAAACTGGTAAAAACTACGTGTAAAAACGTAAAAATGGTAGAAACACAAATTTTTACGTTTTTACTTAAACCAAAAAATCAAACTAGGTCAACTTTTAACCCATGATTGGTTTTATTTTTATATTTTTAATAAAATAAAAATCCTCACGCGAAGCGGTTGTATTTTCATTTAAGAGTTGTTAAACTCTAATATTTTGATATTGTGGAACTTGGTTATAGGAGTTGTTAAACTCTTTTTGTGTTTTTGGGCTTATGTCTTATATAGTTATGTGACTTATATCTTTTAAATATGAAGTTATTCATTGAATTTTGAGTAGTGACTTATGTGATATTTGTTTTACATGCATATATATAATTTTGTATCTTGACTTTAAGTAGTAAAAGCTTTATGTTTCGTGTCGTTTCTACGATTTATGTTTCTACCATTCCCTTCCATTTTTACATAGAAACTCGATTTTGACAACATTGGTTATGACCGTTGAATGTTCTGTAACCACTGGAATAAGTAATTGTGATCATTTATCATATTGTAACCGTCCTTGTCTTATAAGCCTATAAATAGAGGCATCAAAGAGCATGATAATACAATAAGAATATATTTCTCGTCTCTCTTATCTCCATATTTTCTCTCAAGTATCTATATTTATTTTACAACATTATTATTATTACTGTTCTGTCTAATTGACAAAAGTTCTAGTCAAAAATTAGTGAGTTTACATAGGATTTGATACTCTCTCCAAGGTATCTATAAGTGTGAATACCTTGAGATGATAGATCACTGTACACAGGTATAAACAACATTTGCCAAATGGGTGGTATGTGCATAGTGACAGCATAACAGTATTGGAGAGAAATTAAATTATACATATAAACTTTACCTCTTATTTATAAAGTTTACCTATGGGAATAGTAGGATTCTGGACCTTTTTATAGTCTTTGAACCCAATATATCATTGTCTTATTGTTATAATAGGATTGTCATTAATAAAAGGATTTTTTTTCCTAATTTGTATGATTTTCTTACTACATTGCCCTTTATTGGACCTTCAAATATACGGGTCTTGTCTGTGTCCATAACATAAAGGAATATCGAATAAGAGAAAAAGTACAGATAACAAAATACTAGAAAATAAATTTGAGGTAGTCTTCACCTAATTTTGAAGTCATGTAGAGAGGACACGGTGCACATATATGGTAAAGAGCATGCACTCTCATGTACTAAACGTAAATAAGTAAATGACTATCTCACAAATTGTTGGGATCTCAGTTTCCTCAACTCGGCTTCAGAAATCTTTTGAGGAAGTCAGTCAACAAGATCTTGGATCTCGGATCTCAGCAATATTACCTCGACCTGAATTTCACCAGGTGAGGCAGCAAAGCGGAAAAACAAAAAATATAAAAGAGAGAGAGAACACAAGCAGATTTTAATGTAGAAAAACTTTCTCCAATAAATAAATAAATGAGTATCTGACAAATATCCCAGAGAATATAAAAAGCATACTTTAGAAGTTCTGAATGTATTACTCATTAACATATTTTTTAAATTTAAAAGTTATTTTGAAGTTAAAGTTAAAAAATAAAAAGAAAGTTAAAAACTAGTAGATAATTGTATAATTCTTAGGATTTTGAAGGAAAAAAAATGAAATAATTTATTATTAGAATAAATTATAAAATTTAAAATAAAGGTATAATTAAAAAGTAAATATAAGAATTCAAAAAAACTGACATATATTTTAAAAAAACTCCTCCTAAAAGCTTATAGTTTTAAATTTTTTCTTTATCATAAAAAAATCCGTTTCACGATAAGAGATTTTATAAAATTATATTTGATTAATATTCTGCTTTTACAAGAGAGAGAAACTAAAATAACGGGTCGATTTAATTGTGTTCTTTATTTTATTTTTTTAAAAAGCCTTTTGCAGAATAGTTAATTAAATAGGTGTCTTCTATGTTTTTTTTTAAAGTTAAGATCCAAAATATAAAACGAAAAAAAGGCAAATGTATTCTCTAAATTTGATTCATAAAACAAAACAAAAACAGTTACAATTTTTAAAATTATTTTTATGAAACAGACCTTATCAAATATTTTTTTATTTTTTAAAATAAAAATATTATTTTGTAAAATAGACTTTAAACAGGCCCAATATGTTTAATTGTATTATGATTTTTTGTTTTTAAAACTGTTTTGTAGAACAGTTAATAAAATAAATGTTTTCTATATTTTTTTTCTGAAAGTTAAAAATCAAAACATAAATTTGATTCTAAAACTAAAAATTAGTTATAATTCTTTTAATTAAGCCTTATCAAGCGAGTATCTTTTTTCTTCTAAAAATTAAAAAACAGATTTCGAAATGGATTCAACAACAGGATCATGAAAACACAAGTTCACCAAATAATGGTAGCTCAGTTGGCGCCAGACAGGTGGGGTGAGAGTAGGGGTGCTAAACGAATCAGGAGCCTTTGGCTCGACTCGTAAAGGCATGAGCTTACATGTCTTAAATTGGTTGTTGGCACAAGACTTGAACTTGTATAAAAGCTCGTTTAATATAAAGGCCCCAGACTCCAATTCAAAAGCTCGGCCTTGGAGCCTCTCAGGTTTGCCTAGTATATTATTTTATATTTTTATACTACTTATAATAGCTTTCTCTTTCTCCTTAATTTATTTCACCCCATTTTATTGGTTAAACTGAATTTTTGAATGATTTTATTCTATATTATGTTATTTGGATATACATTGAATTTATGAATATTTATGAAATTACTAGTGTTGTTGGTTGTATATTCTGTTTGGATGAATTTTTGTTATCTTATTTTTTTTAAACAGGCTAACTGGCTAAATCAGTCTTTTATTTTTTGTAAATAAGTCAGACCACATGTCGATAATTATATTTATAACAGGTAACAGGCTTGGTCAGGCTGACACATTTAAACACAGGCTTAGCCTTTTAAGACCAAAGCTCGGCCCGTTAACACCCCTAGGTGAGAGCATATGTTCGATTGTTTCCAATATCATCTGTGAGGGGATTTAAAGTCTTAATCATAGAACTCATCCCAAATCAAACTAATCGCGAAGTGAAATGAATCAATTAGAATATTAAAAAAAAAAACACAAGTCCAAAACGTAACGAAACCTTCCCAAATTAGAAATTGTTCAACATCGAGACAAAAGGAACAATGACCAATGAACCACACACTGGACACTTTTTTACTAATATGCCACGCGAACAGAGTTATTTTTCAAAATGTCATGTGTCCGAGTTCGCTATAGTGTCAAGCGAACTCGATTTGCTGATGTGGTGTGTTTTTTGTGGCCATCGAGTTCGCTACTGGGTGTAGCGAACTAGGTGACAATTAATATCCCTCTGCTCTGACAGATACAGAACACATGGCAGTATCATAGAAGTTCACTAGGGGTAATAGTGAACTAAGTAAAAGTAACCTGACACACATAAGTTCGCTACATTAAGTAGCGAACTATGTGGCTTTCTATTTCTAAATTAATACAAACCGAATTTATACCTGAAAAAGTCTTTAGTTCCTATTGGTCAGTTAGAAACATTGAAAATCTGTTCAGAAATGCATTGAACATAAAAACGCAAAGCATAAAATTAAAGCACACAAAGACAAGGCAACCAGTGTACGTGTAACATCCCCGTCTCGAGCCGGTTCAATTAACATACATATGATACAAACAGAAACAGCGGAAGACTTAAATTACAAAAATATGAGCTAACTTTTTCTTTTTCTAACTTAATTCTTACTCGGCGTAAACGAAAATCGGGCAGAGTTTCCTCTATAAATCGGACAACTGGGGATTTTCCAATCCCACTCAGAAGCATTTCCTGATAAACAGTTTATACAACATATCAATTCAGAAATACCAGATATCCAAATATAATCAAATACCCATACATGGGCGCATGCATAACATGGCTCCGTGCCACTAAATCTAACAGCATGCCATCAAAACATAAACCTATCTGAATACTACATCATCATATAACGTTCCTGAATACTCAAATGTACATGCATCAAACTGATAGACATGTACAAAACATATACAGGCCATATACAAAATAAAGGATCAATATCATGATCCATCAAATGCGAAAATACTAAAATACATCAAACACTCCAAAAAGGTAGTAGCCTACAGCCACTCAAAATCCGGTCTGTCAACTGCCTCAGCCACGTGTCGTGTCCCTGCCTAGTGAGGACTCACCGGAAATCTGGGCCCCTGAAAATGTGTCCCCAAAGAGGGGTGAGATTACAAATCTCAATAAGCTCCAGGTTTATAGAGAATTCTCCATACCCCTGGCTCACTCCTGCATGAAAGTCAGATACAGAGTATACAAATACAACATATAACAGATATCATAACAGAACAGAGCATATATCCATATCATATCAGAGATGTGCGCCGTCATTCCCAAGGGAGGACCCCAAGCGGAAATCAACGCACGTGTTCCCGAGGGAGAACCCCAAAGCGGAACCAGACATATCAGAAGAGTACACCATCAGTCCCGAGGGAGGACCCCAAAGCGGACGTCCGGGTACTATACAATCAATGGCCAGAGATTGTTTCAGAAATCAAATTACCGAAGTCACATCAGAGCAAAACATATCATGTTATCAAATAACTTTATATGAATGCATCTATACAAAGCATCTAAATCACAGTCATACAGTCCAACCATAGTTCACTAACCATGGTGGAGCACTCAAGCAGGAAAAGACTCCTTAAACATAGAGCTTACCTCTTGAAGCTTTACCAATACGCTTACTTGTGGAGCAAGTTACTTTTATCGCTTCAAGAGATTTCCGATCCTTCTCAATCCCTAGGCACACCTCTAATCACTTGTACAAAGCCTAGAGAATAACCTCCAAGCAAAGCTCCATCAAAAACCCACTTTTTCTCCTCCTATGAATAGTAATCCGAAAATAAGAGGAGGAATAACTCTTCACACACTCAACTATAGCTCAAATGGATAGGTGCAATGGATTCCTTGAGTGGTTCCTAATCAATTTCAAGTGGTGGGTCATAAGATTTGGTTGAGAATTCAAGAAGAAATCAACAAAACAAGCAAAACCCTAACCCCCCCTTTTCCATGGCTGAAGCTCGGCCCTTCAAGAGAGAGAAGAAGAAATTTTTGCAATGAATAGTGATTCATTTAAGTGGCCAAGCTATTTAGGCACATGTGGCCCTTTTGTCGGATGTTTTTCTATCGCGTATTTCACTTAAATTTACCGGAAACTTAACTTAAAGCTACGGATATATTTTTATTTTTCTAAAATTATTTAAATTAATTTTTATTTCCTAAGGAACAATATTCATAATTCACAGTATGGTTTTTGCACCGTTTTTGACGAAATGCACTGTGCATCACTAATTGTACTTCCTTTACTTACGAAACTTAAAACTTATAAACTTATCATTTTCTTGGGCCTATATTGACTTGCTTGGCATATATTGGACTTTCTTATTCTTATTTCATCAATTATTTATTTCTGGACTCTACCGGTTGCTTAAACAGCAGTACAAAATACCCGGTAGAAATACTATTCACGAGATTTTCACGGAAAGTGCCAGACTATACAATTTTTCGTTCTGAACTCATATTTGTCATCAGAATTTTCAAATTATGTTCCTAAAATTATTTTGCTCATTTTAAGCTCTACCGGTTAATTCACAAAACTGTAAATTCTCCGGCAGAACGCACTGTTCATAACATAGTCATGATTACAGTCAAAATACTCGAAATCGCTCACTGAATCTAATTATGGCATTTAAATCCTTAAATTAAATCTCTAACTAAGATTTACCAGTTAGGGTCATTATATTCACCCCACCTTTTAAGGATTTTGCCCACAAAATCAAATATCAAATATACATATACCTGACATCAAACTCAGGATATCGCTGGAGAATTTCATTCTCCCGCTCCCAAGTGGCGTCCTCAGGAGTCAATCCTTCCCATAGCACCTTGATCATGGGAATAGTCCTGTTTCTCAACACTTTTTCATCACGTGCTAGAACCTTAAACGGTCCCACAACAAACTTCAAGTCTTTTCTTACTTCGATATTGTCCGGCTGTACAATGTGGGATTCATCCGGCACGTATTTTCGAAGTTGACTGATGTGAAAAACACTATGCAAATTTGACAGATGTGGAGGTAAGGCAAGCTGATAGGCCACAGGTCCAACCCTTTTCATAATCTGGTAGGGCCCAATGAACCTAGGACTCAACTTCCTCACTCCTAGAGCACGCCCAACACCCGTAGTCGGAGACAAACGGATAAATACATGATCCCCTTCTGAAAATTCAAGGGGTCTATGCTTTGCATCATAATAACTCTTTTGGCGACTCTGTGCTTTCTTCAATCGATCCTTAATCATCATAATTTGATCGGTAGTCTCTTGGACCATATCAGGCCCAAATAACTGCCTCTCTCCAATTTCTGACCAACAAGTAGGCGCCCTGCACCTACGGCCATACAAAGCTTCATACGGAGCCATGCCCAAACTGGCATGGTAACTATTATTGTAGGAAAATTCCACTAGAGGAAGATATTTATCCCATGCATTTCCCTGCTCTAAGGCACAAGCCCTCAACATGTCCTCCAGGGTCTGAATAGTCCTCTCAGTCTGACCATCAGTCTGGGGATGATAAGCCGTGCTCAGCCTCAACTGTGTACCGAAGGCCTGTTGCACTGCATCCCAGAGTCTAGAAGTAAATTTAGGGTCCCGATCACTAATGATACTTTCAGGAACACCATGAAGTTTCACAATCTCTCTTACATATATCCGAGCCAACTGCTCTGTGGAGAAACTCGTTTTAACTGGTATGAAATGTGCAGACTTTGTCAATCTGTCAATAACTACCCAGATGGAATCAAAACCAGCCTGAGTTCTCGGTAATGCTACTACAAAATCCATAGAAATACTGACCCATTTCCATTCCGGAATATCCAAGGGCTGCAGTAATCCAGAAGGTCTCTGATGCTCAATCTTAACTTTCTGACATGTCAAACACTTACTCACAAATAGAGCAATGTCTTTCTTCATTCCCGACCACCAGAAATTCCGTTTCAAGTCTTGGTACATCTTGGTAGCACCAGGATGGATAGTGTACTTACCCATGTGACCCTCAGTTAATACCTCATCTACCATCTGACCTTTTGGAACAATGATTCGATCCTTGTAAAACTTAAGACCGAACCTATCAGTGGACACAAAGTCCTGCTCTTTCATAGACTGAATCTCTTCATCAAGCAATTGAGCTTCTTTAATCCGCTCAACTAATGAATTCAGGACTACCGTAGTAGTCAATAAATGCGGACTATCTTCTGTATTCACAGGAATGTGGAGATCCCTGAATTTCTCAATCAAATTATACTCGGAAATCATCAAATTGGCCATACCAAGCGTCTTTCTGCTTAAAGCATCAGCTACTACATTGGCTTTACCAGGGTGATATTGCAATTCAAAATCATAATCCTTCAGAAATTCCACCCATCGGCGTTGCCTCATGTTTAGCTCCTTCTGATCAAACAGATACTTTAGACTTTTGTGGTCACTGTAGACAATAAAATCGGCCCCGTATAGAAAGTGTCGCCAAATTTTCAATGCGAACACTACGGCTGCCAACTCAAGATCATGTGTCGGATAATTCTCCTCATGTGGTTTCAACTGCCGAGAAGCATAAGCGACCACCTGACGGAACTGCATTAACACACAGCCTAACCCAAACTTAGAAGCATCACAATACACCACAAACTTACTTGTAGGATCCGGCAATATTAATACCGGAGCTGTAGTCAACTTCCTTTTTAACTCTTGAAAGCTCACTTCACATTCTTGGGTCCACACAAATGGGTTCCCTTTACGGGTTAACCGTGTCAACGGTAAAACCATCCGTGAGAATCCCTCAATAAAACGCCTATAATATCCAGCCAAACCAAGAAAACTCCTGATCTCTGTAACATTTTTAGGACGTTCCCATTCTACCACTGCTTCAATCTTGCTCGGGTCCACTGCCACTCCTTCAGATGAGATGACATGGCCCAGAAATTGTATCTCAGAAAGCCAGAATTCACATTTTGATGGTTTAGCATACAACTGATGCTCTCTCAGAATCTGCAAAACAACCTTTAGATGCTCGGAATGCTCTTCTTTATTCTTTGAATATATCAGTATGTCATCTATAAAGACCACCACAAACTGATCCAGATAGGCTTTAAAGATCCGATTCATATAACCCATGAAAACGGCTGGTGCATTTGTAAGCCCAAAAGGAATAACCAGATACTCATAGTGCCCATAACGGGACCTGAAAGCTGTCTTCGGAACGTCATCCGGCTTTACCCGGATTTGATGATACCCGGACCGGAGATCAATCTTAGAAAATACAGTCGCACCCCGCAACTGATCCAACAAATCATCTATCCGCGGCAAAGGATACTTATTCTTAACAGTAACCTTGTTCAACTGCCGGTAGTCTGTACATAATCTCATAGACCCATCCTTCTTCTTAACAAAGATCACCGGTGCTCCCCACGGAGACACACTCGGTCTGATAAAATTCTTACTGGACAAGTCTTCAATCTGCTTCTTCAATTCAGATAATTCTAGAGGTGACATCCGGTATGGGGCAAGGGAGATAGGTCCCACACCAGGCAATAAGTCAATTGCAAATTCAATTTCCCTCTCTGGAGGAAAGTGCGGAATTTCATCCGGAAAGACATCCTCAAACTCAGAGACAATCGGAATAACAGAAATTGGCTCCTTGTTGACGCCAACCAGACCTCCCAATAAAACATACCCGGAATCTCCTTCCTTCAAGGCCTTTACCACCTGAAGTACAGACAAATAAGGAGACTCCATTTCTTCATCATGAGATGAGACATAAATGGTTTTACTGCAGCAGTCAATCTTCACACAGTACTTGGACAACCAATCCATCCCCAGAATTAAATTCACAGAAGCAAGGTGCAAGACAATAAAGTCGGCAGAATATTCCCTGCCTTCATACTTGAATTTCACATTTTCACAAACATAGTCTTCATTAAAAACTCTTCCCACAGCCGTAACAATACGCATAGGAGTTTTCATTTTTATCACATGCAGACCAAATGCTTCAGCTACATAATCAGCAATAAAAGAATGCGTGGCACCAGAATCAAACAAAACACTAAGCATTTCATCATGAATAGAAATCATACCTCGCACCAAACTAGCTGACCTCTCAGCCTCTTGCTGAGTCACTGCATATACTCGGGCAACTGGAGGTGGGAGAGGTAGAGATGGTTCCTCAACCACAATAGGAGCCGGAGTGGCCTGAATAGTAGAAACTTGTCCCCCATTAAAGGGGCAGTCCCTAATAAAATGCCCAGGTTGGCCACATTTGTAACACAATCTTTGCTCTTTTCTGCAAACCCCAGCATGAACTTTACCACATGTAGCACATAGAGAAGCAGGCTTAATATTTCCAGGCTTAGAATTTCCCGCCTTTTTGAACTTACCATCAGACTGTCTAACCTGCAACCCTTTTCCTTTAGAATTCCCAGAAGTGTTTTTAGGACCAGAATTAGGAGCAGATTGGTCCTTATGCTTCCTTCTGTAATATTCTTGAATATTTTTACACTTTTTAACAAGTGCAGCAAAAGTATCAAATGAGTCACCTGCAAGTTTTTCAGAGATGTTATCATGTAATCCTCTATGAAATTTAAAAATCAAGTCATCCTCTGTAGGTGGAGCTCTCTGGAAATGAGAGTATTTGGCCAGCTTATTGAACTTATTCAAGTATTCATCAATAGACATCTGACCCTGCTTTAGTTCTTCAAATTCACCCTTCTTCCTTATCCGGGCTTCAGCCGGAAAGTATTTCAGCAAGAATTGCCTTTCAAATAAAGGCCAGGTAATAGCATAACCCTGACATTCCAAGGGCAGACGGGTATTTCTCCACCAATCAGCTGCATCATTCTGCAACATATAAGAAGCATACAACAATTTCTGCTGATCATCACACTCCATGACAGTAAAAATGCGATCCAATTCTTCTAACCACTGAATTGCAGCAATAGGATCAATGCCTCCTTTATAATTTGGTGGTGCATGTTTTCGGAAGGCATTTAGCATTCTTTCTCTTTGCTCTCTATTAGTGGCTGGCTGTGCCACACCACCCCTGTGACTAGATTCTTCATTCACATCATTATTTCCTTCACCCTCCACAACAATGGGATTATGAGGAGGAGGAACAGGCTGTTGTGGTTGTGGCTCAGGCTGTGGCTGTTGCAAAGGCTGTGGTTGTGGACCTTGCCCACCCGCCCTCACCTCAACCAAGAGTAATCTCATCATTTCAATATTCGCCATTCTGCTTGCTGCCATCATTTCTTGATTGGCCAACCTATTAGCCTCTAACAGATCTTGATTTGCTTTCATCATCACTTCTAGCTCTCGCTGCCTAGCTGCAGCCATATTTTGTTGCATCTCAGTTAAGGCCATTATCATTGGATCTGGCTGTGAAGTATTTCCCCGCGGGTTAAGTCGGGGTCTTGCCAAATCTGCCAATATTGGATCGGTCGGGTCAATAGGAGGATCAGAAGTCCTTCTTGGGCGAACCATAATTCTGCATATTTCACACAAAGGAATGAGTTAGCTACGCTCACACTCGGTGATCAGACATGCATATCATAGTATTCCAAGAAAAACTCAAGAATATAACAACCCGAACAGTTCATGCCATATTTCACAGGCTCTTCTAGAGAAACTGCTCTGATACCATAAATGTAACATCCCCGTCTCGAGCCGGTTCAATTAACATACATATGATACAAACAGAAACAGCGGAAGACTTAAATTACAAAAATATGAGCTAACTTTTTCTTTTTCTAACTTAATTCTTACTCGGCGTAAACGAAAATCGGGCAGAGTTTCCTCTATAAATCGGACAACTGGGGATTTTCCAATCCCACTCAGAAGCATTTCCTGATAAACAGTTTATACAACATATCAATTCAGAAATACCAGATATCCAAATATAATCAAATACCCATACATGGGCGCATGCATAACATGGCTCCGTGCCACTAAATCTAACAGCATGCCATCAAAACATAAACCTATCTGAATACTACATCATCATATAACGTTCCTGAATACTCAAATGTACATGCATCAAACTGATAGACATGTACAAAACATATACAGGCCATATACAAAATAAAGGATCAATATCATGATCCATCAAATGCGAAAATACTAAAATACATCAAACACTCCAAAAAGGTAGTAGCCTACAGCCACTCAAAATCCGGTCTGTCAACTGCCTCAGCCACGTGTCGTGTCCCTGCCTAGTGAGGACTCACCGGAAATCTGGGCCCCTGAAAATGTGTCCCCAAAGAGGGGTGAGATTACAAATCTCAATAAGCTCCAGGTTTATAGAGAATTCTCCATACCCCTGGCTCACTCCTGCATGAAAGTCAGATACAGAGTATACAAATACAACATATAACAGATATCATAACAGAACAGAGCATATATCCATATCATATCAGAGATGTGCGCCGTCATTCCCAAGGGAGGACCCCAAGCGGAAATCAACGCACGTGTTCCCGAGGGAGGACCCCAAAGCGGAACCAGACATATCAGAGGAGTACACCATCAGTCCCGAGGGAGGACCCCAAAGCGGACGTCCGGGTACTATACAATCAATGGCCAGAGATTGTTTCAGAAATCAAATTACCGAAGTCACATCAGAGCAAAACATATCATGTTATCAAATAACTTTATATGAATGCATCTATACAAAGCATCTAAATCACAGTCATACAGTCCAACCATAGTTCACTAACCATGGTGGAGCACTCAAGCAGGAAAAGACTCCTTAAACATAGAGCTTACCTCTTGAAGCTTTACCAATACGCTTACTTGTGGAGCAAGTTACTTTTATCGCTTCAAGAGATTTCCGATCCTTCTCAATCCCTAGGCACACCTCTAATCACTTGTACAAAGCCTAGAGAATAACCTCCAAGCAAAGCTCCATCAAAAACCCACTTTTTCTCCTCCTATGAATAGTAATCCGAAAATAAGAGGAGGAATAACTCTTCACACACTCAACTATAGCTCAAATGGATAGGTGCAATGGATTCCTTGAGTGGTTCCTAATCAATTTCAAGTGGTGGGTCATAAGATTTGGTTGAGAATTCAAGAAGAAATCAACAAAACAAGCAAAACCCTAACCCCCCCTTTTCCATGGCTGAAGCTCGGCCCTTCAAGAGAGAGAAGAAGAAATTTTTGCAATGAATAGTGATTCATTTAAGTGGCCAAGCTATTTAGGCACATGTGGCCCTTTTGTCGGATGTTTTTCTATCGCGTATTTCACTTAAATTTACCGGAAACTTAACTTAAAGCTACGGATATATTTTTATTTTTCTAAAATTATTTAAATTAATTTTTATTTCCTAAGGAACAATATTCATAATTCACAGTATGGTTTTTGCACCGTTTTTGACGAAATGCACTGTGCATCACTAATTGTACTTCCTTTACTTACGAAACTTAAAACTTATAAACTTATCATTTTCTTGGGCCTATATTGACTTGCTTGGCATATATTGGACTTTCTTATTCTTATTTCATCAATTATTTATTTCTGGACTCTACCGGTTGCTTAAACAGCAGTACAAAATACCCGGTAGAAACACTATTCACGAGATTTTCACGGAAAGTGCCAGACTATACAATTTTTCGTTCTGAACTCATATTTGTCATCAGAATTTTCAAATTATGTTCCTAAAATTATTTTGCTCATTTTAAGCTCTACCGGTTAATTCACAAAACTGTAAATTCTCCGGCAGAACGCACTGTTCATAACATAGTCATGATTACAGTCAAAATACTCGAAATCGCTCACTGAATCTAATTATGGCATTTAAATCCTTAAATTAAATCTCTAACTAAGATTTACCAGTTAGGGTCATTATAGTACGCAGGGGCATTAATTATGGGCACACAATTCGCTACTTAGTGTAGCGAACTTGCGTGTATCAGATTACTTTTCCTTAGTTCGCTATTATTTATAGCGAACTTCTATGACACTCTCATGTGTTCTATTTTGGTCATAGTAGAGGAGTATTAATTGTCTCCTAGTTCGCTACATTCAGTAACGAATTTGTACGCATGACATATTGAAAAATAATATTGTTCGCATGACATTTGATTAAAAAAATTGATAAATAATGATGTTTTGATCACTGTTCCGAGACAAAATACATCAAAAACTCTGTACGTAAAACCAAGGCCCCCACCCCAAAAATTAAGAGGATAAATTAGCATTACTGCTTAGTTTAAACATCATGCATAAAATATGTATCAGTGTGTTTGCCGCAACAAGGACTAACGACACCAATTAAGACGTGATGTACTGGTAAAATATTGCATAAAAAGTAGCTAGAAATTGTCAACTAGTGAACAACCTTCTAACTTAATTTCATGTTGTTTCTTAACCTAGCTATATTTAATATGTGTTTGGTTTAATTTAATTTTTATAAAAAAAAAAGAAGTAGTTCTTTCAGTCAATTCATTTCCACTTGAAAATTTTGATTATAATTTTTCTAAAGTTAAAATAAGTTGAATATGGACTAATTTTAGGGGTGATTGTGTCTGGATTGGATCGATTTTGAAGTTAAATTTATTCCTTCGGTTTTGATTTTTTTTAATTCTATCTAATTCAATCCAATTTTATTTGATTTGGATTAGATTGGTTTATGATTTTTTGAAAAGTCTAAAATTTCAATTATATAAATCATTAGCTATATTAAAATGAAGCCATATAAAATTACAAACTACTGAAAAATAAGAGATTACAAATTAAAATAAATACATGAACAATTAAAATTAAAAAATAATAACTTAATCATCAACTTTTAATAAGAATCCGCACCGGAATCATCATCAACTTTTGTATTTGGTGAAATATCTAAAATAATTATAATAAAATATTGTTAGAAATTTCTGTATTTGTATTGGTTTGGATTGGAACGATTTTCACTAACCAAACCGAAAATCAATCCAATCCAATTAAAATATGCTCTATTTTTTCAATTTTTAGATATTCAGTTAATACGATTATCGTTTTTTCGATTCGGTCGTCGCGGTTTGGATCGGTTGATGAACAACCCTAATTAATTTATCTATAAATTTATATCTTCTCATCAAACTTCACTAACTTCGGTTAAAAAGTAATTAGTTTAAGGGTAAAGGAATTCTCCAGTCAATATAGATAAGTTATCTTCAGTGAGCTCTAAACGACGTCGTTTTGGGACGGAAACTAAAGTAATTTTGGAATTCTAATATATTGCAGAGTTATATTAGTCTTTATTATTATAATTTTTTAAATTTATAACCCAAAATGATATCGTTTTAAATTCACTAGAGATAACTTTATCTATAGTGATCGGAGAAATATTTTTTTCTTAATTTAATTGTAAATTTTAAATTTCTTGTCCATTGAATTTTTTAATTTTATTATCTATTTTTGAAGAGTGAGCTTGGAAAGTATGGAAAGTGTGTGTGTTTTTAAGCACACTCATTACCTGGCTTCATATGGCAACCGAATTAAATGTCTAGTATACAACAGTTGTCCATGGTACGTAAGTAGTACACATATACCTAACTTGCATTTACTTAGAAATGAGAGTGGGCATGTTAGGTGTGTGATTTAAGTCATGTTTTTTTTAATACCAATAGGATTCGAAATTCTAAAGGATCGGAATAAACTAATTTTAGATTTGAGTAATTTTAATCGAATTCATTATCATTTGAATAAATTAAAATCTGTGTTTAGCTGAAATGACACTACACGCCATGTTTTTACCTCTACTTGCATGTCAAAATTACTGTTACTGCACCTTTCTAATACAATTTGCAGTAAAACATATGGATTCTAGTTTTATAAGATCAAAAGAAACCAAATACTTGTCAAACTTCCTCCATGAAACTCCTATTTATAGTATCTGTTTGGTATGTTTTATTTTCAACTTATCTTCTCCTTAAGAGTAGAAACTCAACCAACAGAATTTTATAAAAGTTTTTATTATAATTTTTTTTAATATAATGAAAAAAAATTAAAAGCTAAAACTTCTAAAAGCTCTCAAAAAGAGTTTTTTTTTTTTTAAGATATATGTCAGCATTTAAAATTCTCATATTTATTTTATAGTTTATGTCAACTTCTGGAATCCTCCTATTTATTTTATAATTTTACTCTTATTCTAAGTTTGTGTTTATAAATTTTATCCTTTATCTTAATAATAAATCATTTCATTTTTTCTCTTTCAAATTCATTATAACAGTTTTATCTTACCACCAAATAGCTTTTAATTTTTTTTTTTAAGTTTTTTTTTTTTAATTTAGCTATAGGTTTTAGCTTTAAAAAAAAAAAGTGCCAAAACTTACTTACCTTATCCGAAGTCTGAAATGACACTTACATATTTCATTCGAAAGTGGAAATGACAAATAGCACTTTGAGTGTTTGGCAATGGTATACGCTTTTGGCTTTCCCCAATTTTTTCGGTTCTCAGTTGCTTTTATTCCTACGGATTCAATTGCCAGGGACAAGTTCATTTGTAGCTTTCATATAACAATATATACACCAGATTTCTTGATTTTCATTATTTTTTATTACATCCAACATTTATACATCTCTAGTACATTTTCCATATTATTAATTTAATCCTATATAATAAATTTGGTTTATTATTTTTAAGAGTGGTGTTCTGGCCGACCCAATGGGCTAATTCAATATAGCAGGCCCAATGCCAAAAGTTCAAGCCAACCCTCCTAATATTAGTAGTGTGCAAAATAACAAAAAATTGAACCGAACTAAACTGCTCTTAAAATAATTGATTTTTAAAAATCAGTTCATGAACCGAATCGGTTTTTAAAGAACCAGTTCATGAACCGAACCGGTTTTTAAAGAACCAGTTTAAAAACTGAACCATTTTGAACCAAACCGAACCGTTTCCGAACCGAACCAAATTAATTTTTATAATTTTATTTTTAAAATTTTTATTTTTTTTTCTTTTCAAAATAGGGTCGAACCGAACCGGTTCTGAAGCAAACCATTTCCAACCGAACCGAACCAGTTTTGAACCAAACCAAACCATTTTCTAACCGAACCGTTTAAACTAATTCAGTTTGATTTTTTAAAAAATTCGGTTCAGTTTGACCCATGCACATCCCTACCCAACATTGCAGCATTAACCGAGCTGCGCGGCAGTGCTGCCATCCCTGCCCGTAAGCAACAAATTCCCCAACGCTAACACTAGAATGTCTTACTTGGATACTCTCACATCCTCTTTGCCTTGATAGACACCCAAGGTGTCTCCTTTTTATGCTTTCCCCACACAACAGTTGTTGTCAGCACTGCAACAGCGACAAAGCACCTCCTCTCAGTAATGCCAAGTTGGAATGACTTTTTTCCATAGTAGTTGACTTGGCTCACTCCCCACATAGAGAAAGGTTCTACCCTTGCTATAAATACCCCTCTCATCTTCTTCACGAGGACACACAATATCACTAATTTATGAGTCGTTGCTTTGTCACTTTGGAGAGCCATTATAGCCATTTAACACCATCCCCATTGTTATACACATCACATGGGACCTTCTTGCATAGTCTTGGTATGTACCATTTCTATCAACGACACCCCTAGTGATCTCAACATTTTTTTGAGTTACATATGTGGCTCTCTTGCCTCATTAACGGTCCAAGTGGGCTGATTTTTTATTATACTTTCTCCCTCTTAAAGACACTTGACTTCATCGTCATTTTTTTTTTATATTAATTCTTTTTAAAATTATTAATCACTTTTAAATTTATTTTTTTACCTTAAAATTTCTTCATTATAATCTTCGCTGTTTATTTTATATACTTAAATTAGTTCTTTTCAAATTTATATTTTTATATTAATTTCTCTCTCTCTCTCTCAAATCTCGGCTACTTTACTCTTATGTATTAAAATAGAGTATATTATTTTGAGAGTGACTTAATCTTATAGTCTATTATTCTTTAAAAAAAATATATGTATCATGTTAAAATTTTCTTCTTTTAAGTTGTATTCTTTTAAAAATAATAATTATATATATATATATATATATATATATATATATATATATATATATATTTACATTATTTAAAAGTTTTAAAATTTATATTATGAATTTTACTAAATTTAAAATAACGATTCAATACATGACATACTTGCTTGTTATATTTATTTATGGAATTATGGCATACGTCTTACAACAATGACTAAAATAACGATTCTCTGATTTTTTTTTTTTTAATAATTGACAATTATATAGTATATTGGAAATGAGTGAGGATTGGTATGTATTAACAAAAGAAAAAAAGAAATGAGGGAAGCATGTATCTTGTGACAATCTAATTAGTTAAATATTAGATTATGTTCTTTGAAATGTTGTTTGAAGTTCATAATTATTTTTGAAAAGAAGAAGTCAATTTCAGATTGTGTGCACAAGAAGATTTGGAGAGACAAACATGCATGCTTTAATAGTCTAATTAATATATGAATCTTGAATCAATAATTTGATTGGAGCTATTTGCGCTTTGACTCAATCGTAGTTACTAAATTTCAACAAGATAGATAACAAATCATTTTAAAGTTTGAATGGAAAACCTAATTTGAAGACTAATAACATAAATTTAAGGGTTTAGTTTGGGATTTGATTACCTAAGAAAAAAATGAGGTCAGTAAAATTTTAATAATATATTCTGAAGTTAGATTGTGCTTACAACCTTTATAACCTTGTCTATATATTCTGGAGAATACAAACACTCATTCACGTATTTCTGGAAATATATAAACAAGATTGTAAGAAAAAAGTGTTGTAAATATAATCATCTTCTATATTTCTTCCTGTCTCCAAAAAAAAATCTTCTACATTTCTTAGTGATTTTGAAATTGATTTCACAAAACCAATTAAGTCCATTTTATAATTAATAAAATTTATCTAAAGTATTAAAAATATGTCAAAGAATTAACATTTTTCATTGGGCTAAGCTCTTAAATATACCGCCACTTAATCTACAGGCTGGACAATAACATGATTTGAAATTGGGCCTAAGTTGGGATGTCCCAATTTTAACTTATTTGTATTTATTCTTTATATATATATATATATGGACTTATCGTTTCTCAGGCTGTTTGAGATAATTTTATCTCTGGCTACTAAATCATAACCGTACAAATATAGATCAATGGTGATAAAAGAAGAGAGAGAAAAAAAAGAATCATAACCATTCAAAGGTGAATCAATTAATATAAGAAAATAAATAAATAAAACGACGTAGTTTTGGGTAGCCAGAGATAAACTTATCTCAAGCTACTTGAGAAATATTTTTCCATATATATATATATATATATATATATATATATATAGACATGATTTCTATTTTCTTTTACAATAAGGTGTATAAATAAGTTAATTCGGGTTAGGCTTTTGTCTAGCTAGATCAAATTTATGTAAAGTTTTTTAACTTGGTTTGATATATTATCTTAATGCAGGTTAAATTATAAGTGTAATCAAGTGTATTTTTTTTCTTGTTTTTATAAAAAAAGTAAAAGATGACCTATTAACTTATTTAAGCTATCATTCTTTCTAAGCTTATCAGGAATTTAAAAAATAACTAACAAAATATTAGTTTGTCATTTAAAAATATTTAATTTATGTAAAATAAAAAATATAATATAGGTTGGTCTATAAATTTATGCATCCGACCTCTTAAAAATTAGTTTTATAGCCTATTTTTAATTTTTTTTTCAAGACATAAACTTATTCTATTTTATTAATCATACTGAGACAAATCTAACCTACCGTAAGTCAAGTCATAGGCCCTAAAAGACCCCGGATCTAATTACAACACACTACATAATATCTGGGGTTAAATGTACTTTAGATAGAGGATTAAATGTAAAAAAATGCTAAAATGTCCGAAAATATTATTCGGAAATGTCTCATGCATATCCATATTACGTGGTGTTGTCTACGGCATTTTTTTAAAAAAATAACATTGACAAGTGGTTAATATTTTAGGACACATTAAATATTTTGACACACGAATTTGATCATATCTGAGACGGTCAAACGATATTTTTGTAAAACAATAATAATTTATTTAGAAAAAATATTTAATAAAGAGTAAATACTTTTCTGGTCCTTAACAAAAAATACAGAACTCACTTTAATTTCTTAGAAAAAAGTATCTATATTAGTCCTTTTTGAGGGACTAATGTGAGTCTTCTTTGAATTTATGAGAGACTACACTTTCAAAGAACTGAAATTTCAGAGGATCATGAGTTGACTTTTTTTCCTAAGGAATTGAATTGGATTCTGTGTTTTTTGTTAAGAACCAGAATGATAATCGGAAGACCTGAAGCATTTGAATAAGACTCGTCGTTGCTATGCTTCCTATGGGGAACTGTGACCATTTTGCCACGCCTGGCAAAAATATTTATCAGACTGTCACGTCAACAGTAAATTTTTTCACAATACCACGTGGCATAATTCGCTACACTGTGTAGCGAAAAATACTTGCAAATAATTCGTTACACAATCTAGCGAATTATGCCATGTCAGGCTGCACAGTCAGCAGTAATGACACGTGTCAAGCAGACAGTAATCCAAGCATAATTCGCTACACATTGTAGCGAATTAATGTCTGCTTGACACGTGTCATTTTTGCTGACTGTGCAGCCTGACATGACATAATTCGCTATACTGTGTAGCGAATTATTTGCAAGCATTTTTCGCTGCACAGTGGAGCGAATTGTGCCATGTGGCATTCTGAGAAAATTTACTGTTGGCGTGGCAGTCAGATAAATATTTTGGCCAAGCGTGACAAAATGGTCATTATCCCTCCTATGGGCGGTCACCGTAGGGTTTAATATCGTATCATTAATAATTTTTTATGATGGTAGAAATTAGAAAAAAATATTTAAAAAAATATTATAGAATTTTTTGATAATTCATAAGATTTTTTATCTTAATTTGAATATTTAATTGATTATATGACTTATTATGGGTTGTTATATATATGAAAAATAATATATTATATATATTAAAAATATTATTTAATATCAAAACGTGTCTTAACGTGTCAAAATTTGATATTTTTTTAAATTAACGTATTAGTGTATCGTGTCATATCATATCTCATATCCCGTGTTGATGTTGGTGCAATAGAGCTTGTCACGGTACAAAGAAAGTGGGGTTCATAGTTAGTGAGCATATTTTCGGTACTTTATGGTAGATAAAAGTAGAAAAAATAGACACAAGTGGCATTAATCATAAATATAGACAGTTTGTTTTTAATAAAGTTATTGTAGATAATTTTATCTAATATTTATCGAAATGATGTTGTTTTGAGACAAAAATCATGATGTTTGTAATTTTAATTTATTTCAGATTTATAATAATTTTTATTATTCTAATTTTTTAATTTTTCAATCCAAAATAATATCATTTCGAGTAACATTAGAAAAATTATCTAAAATAACAGTAGATACAATTTTTTCCCAATGGATTCGTTATTTAACAAAAGATGTATTGATTATTTAGTATTGTGGGATTATTCAATATTTTCTATAATCAGGCGCTCACGTTACATATTCAGCCAAATTTTAAATCTCTCCCTTCACTTAATTCATCCACTCATATTTGTCCAATTAATTCGTAACACCTCTTTTCATAAGAGTTAGCATTCCTCATTGTAAAAATATCGCAGGCCTATTACATAAAGGGGAAAATGGTTTGTCATGGATATAAGATTTTTTTCAGTCATATATTTTTAACTATATATTATAAGTAATATATAATTATAATATTAAAATTATTTTTTTAATTATGTATTACAGGTAGTACATAGTTATAATATTAAATTTAATGGTTGACGTAAAGAGAGAATTTTTTTTAATATTATAACCATGTAATATCCGTAATACATAGTTATAATTTTTTGATCGAACAAAACTTTGTATCAAGTGACATGACATCCACTTAACCCTACATAAAGTCCTTGAAATATATTAGAGTTTCATGTTTCTCATACTGTAGAAAATAAAATTATCTTACATACACATAAAAAAGCATAAGGCTCATGTGAAGAGAAGAGAAAGAGAAAGAAAATATAAACTTCATATACTTTTATATATATATATGGAAGATAAAATTTATTTTCTACTGAATCATCATAATATTTTTATATCATAAGATTGTCATACATGAAAAAAAACAGTTTTTAGTTTTTACAAAAATCAGATTTTTTAATGTTGAATAATAAGCACAACGTTTATTAACAAACACTATTGACTTTTGAATGAATTGTGAAAAAAACTTTGGTGGCACAAATTGTTATTTGTTACCGCAAATTTTTAAGGTAAAAAGGAAAGGAAGAAACAAAGAACACAGGAAAGAAAGGGTAGGTTGGGGATGTGTGTGAAGTAGTGGACCTAGAAAACAAGGGGAACCAACCCACAGAAGCACCATGCCTTACCATTCAGGATGGGTCCTAATCCCTGAAGCCCATGTCTGATGGATAGGTAAGTCATTGAGAATTGTTAAAAAGCCATAAAATAAAAGGGTAGGCGTATATAGAACGAATTGTTAATCTTTTTTTTTTTTTATAAAGAAGGATATATGTATAAACAACCAATTCAATTAAAAAGTTGAAGTTCAGAGGTAAAGGTTGATGAATAATTTTTATATTATATCTATCCAATATATTTTTTCACGCAAGAGTCCTTTGTATTTGAAAGATGAATGATGTATCATGTCCAGTTTATTTATATTAAGAAAGTGCACAATATTTATTATTTTTATCAATAAAATGAAGGCAATGAAGATCAAACTTAAGACTATTTAGTTAGGTCAGTTTTCATAATATGTAAAGAATCAATTTATCTCAAAAATTTAAGCTGAGAAATGAAGACTCATCAAAGATTTTTATATTATATCTCTTTTATATCTTCTAAAACCACTTGTAGAAATTAGCCTTCCAACTCAAAAAAATAAAATAAAATTGCAATAACCCATAAGAAAAGATAAATATTAGTAATTTTTTGAAAGTAAGAAATAATACAAGCTATCATGGTAAGTTGGTAGTCCTACAAGAAGTCCTAGATGTTCCTTTTGAAGGTTGATTCATTCCTTTATTTTTTATTTTTTTCTTTTCACTAAACTAAGTGGGGTCCTTCCTATATTAGCCAGAAAAAAGAAAAAAAGCACTAAGCCTACCACTCCCTTATCATGTGATCTACTTTTTGACAAGAGCCTAATTTTATTCAACTGCATGTGTTTCACTCTAGCTCATTCTTCTTTTGATTCAGCTAAAAATCCTTGTAGATAAAACCCTTATTAAAAAGCTAAAGCAAACTAAAGCTATTCTTGTCTCTATCTCCATATTCCTTGCTTTGTCATTGGTCTTTCACTTTCAATATTAATCAATATCATAACCATTCATCTTTACTCATCTTTCCATGGATTTCAGGCTCTAAAATCCATGCCACTCCCACATGTATTACTTTGATCTGTAGGGTCACTCCATTTTCTTTAAAACATATTTACAAAAAAAAAAGTGTTCTATGGATATTCCTTATGTGCAGTCTCATGCACATTCATAATCCAGTCATCAAGCATTATATATAATCAGTGTTGTGGGTCAATGTGCAGGGAAAAAAAGTGGAGTGGAATCTCTTTCAAGTTTCCGATCCATGACTCTCACTTTGCTCATCTTCTCTTCACACCAATGCAACTGTTCTTCACTTAAGTCCCTCATTCTCAAAACCCTTGACACCACTTTCAAATCTATGAGTGCCATCAAAATCTCCATCTCTTTATCCATAGTCAACTTTCTCTTCCTCAAGCACAATTTGCTTGAACGGCGAAGATCTTTAACTTTCACCTTCTTCTGCACATTATTTAGGTAGAGTGGTGACATAAAAATGTGTTAGCAAAATATAATATATGAAATCATGATGTGTAAAGCACTTAAGCAAGAGTAATATATAAAATTGGGAACTTGCCTTTTGATTAACTTTCTTTATAAGCCTGAGTAGTGTTGGATCAACCAAGCCTCTTTGATTTCTCCTAAAATAGGCTGCTAGGGCCTGACATGTTTTCTCTTTATCAGCCTTAAGGAAACTCATGAATGTTCTGATACCATCTTCCATTATCTTAAGAAATGAAGATGAAGATATTTTAGAGTGAAAACCATCATCCCTCTGATCATCATCTGATTCTTTAACACAAAAAAGAATACAAAAAAATCAGTCATATTTAATCATAACAATTGCTATACACGAGTTTTGCCATTGACCTTAACCAATAGGGCAGTTGCCAATATACTAGTCCTACCTTTACTAATTTTTTTGAAATAAACAAAATAACTCCATGTGACAACACAATTTTAGACTTGTATATTTTTAAAGAGACTGTTTTCCAGAAATGAACATGTGATTTCTCGGTCACTAAAAAATAACTTATAGCTACTAGAGATTCGTCCTCTTAGTATAAAATTTTATATAAATTGCAGAAAATTAAATTACTAGGTAAAACCACAATATTATCCTACAATTTTGCAGTTTTGGAATACAAATTAAAACTAGCAACTATGTAGCAAACTAGCAATCATGTCATTGGTCACGAGAAATTTTCCATTTTTTTAGTGTATTACTAGTTATGATTATGCCATGCACACCAAAGCTGAGTTAAGGTTGGATTATTACTTGGGTGTGATCTTAAGCATATAACTTTTGACATGAAATTTAATTATTCTAAATGAGATGATTAATTAAAAGTAATTATCATACCTCGATATTCTGGCACTAGGAGCAATTTTGGAGCCAAATGCCTCATTCTAGCATAGATCTCGGGCCTTCTTCCATGCTCATAAGGCTCATTCTCTACGTATCTCTGCAACAAAACTTGAAATTGTTGGAATTTCTGTGCGATGGTGGCTGGACAACCCACATCAAGATCATGGCGTGAGGCTCGTTTGGATTGAAAATTTTTGTAGTTCCAATTAAGTGCTTCCCATGTTATGCAAATTTGTGCAACATATGCAGCCTCTAGTTCATTGTATGGGTTGTGATGGATATCACCTGGTCTTTTATTCATAGTTGAAAACTTGTACACAATACGCTCTGAAATTGATCTTGGAGAAACTTTGATGGATCTCAAAGACTCTGAAAATTAAGTTGTTAATAACATGTAACAAAATCAATCTTTCACAATAGTATAGACTTTTCAATAATTGACAAAGAATCAGAAAAGGGGTGTGTTACCAGTTTCTTGAAGTTTCTGTGCACTAATCCTATCTAGGAATGACATTTCTTCATCATATTTTTGGAAAACTGTATATGATTCCCACTTGGGGCAACTTCTTCTTGATGAAGAAGAAAAAGGGTCTTCAGTACCAGAATCCTTAATGGAGCTCCTCCATTCAGAGGAGCTCTTAGATGTGGACCCAACAGTGCATGAGTCACCATATATTTCTTCATCATTTTTTTCTTCAATAATCAACTTCTTAGCCTCTAAATGGGTAGGAGCATAAACAAAGAATCTCTCATCTCTTGTGAGGTTTGTCTCATGCACCTTCTTATTTTTAATAATTCCAATATCAACATGATCTTCTGCAGAAAGTAGAATAAGTAAGAGTTGAACTATAAGTGCTGCATGTGAATAATGTAACAAACTATATATCTAACAATGATGTGAAATACCGTCACAAATTTTGTCACTGTCCACCAAGTCACTTTTGTGTATGTTAAGGGTGATGGGAGAAGTGGGCCTGCTTTCAACTGGGACAGAATTTGGAACAGAATCAGCATCTTGTGTTGGAAATTCTACTTCAGCTTCTTCTGCCACTTCATTTTCAAAGTCTGAAACAAGTGGTGACTTATGAACAGACAATGTTTCTGAGGCATAGTTTTCTTCTGTGTCTTCAATAAGGCTTATGAATTCTTCAGAAGAAGAATGAGTCCTCTGAGGGTCGTTTTTGTGCAGAAACACAAGAGTTTCTCCACCACCAATGATGTCTGCTACTATATGATCTCTCTCAATAGAATCCACATAAGAATAACTTTCTTGAATTTCTTCTTCTTCTTCTTCATCATACTCAGAAAACACATAATCATAGTGCTGATCTCTGAAACATACACAAAAAGAAACTTGTCAGTTAGATGCTTGAGGCAATCAGTGAGAGGGAGGGAAAGAACAACAAAAGAAGAGAAGAACAAGACCTTTGGAATATGGAGTAGCTGCCTATGAAGTTTAAGAACTTGAAAAGAAAAATGGCTGAGGAGAAGAGGAAGAGTAAGAGAAGCTGGAAAGAGCTTGAGGCATTGTAGAAGAGTCTAACAAGTGCTTCTTCTTTGGAACATGGCATTTTCTTTGTGGTTGCTCTCCAAAGGACTTCACCACTAAGCAAAGCAACTCTTTAAAAAAAGTGGGCTTGGTTGCTTTTGTAACATACTAACATAACATCTATCCTTCTCTGTCAACATAGACCAAAAATTATTGACAGTTTCTAATATATCCTCAAATGGTTTTTACTTTTTACTTTTTACCCTCATCAAGTCCCAATTGTAAGCCATTAGCAGCAAGGGCAAATCTGTCATGCAGTCCTCAAAGTTTATAAGATTGGACAATTGTGACTTCTCTCTTACAACAAGATCCATTGGCCTTAGTTAGAATATAGAAGGACATTCCCAAGTATAATAGCAACTTTGAAAATTCAGTAATGAGATTTGAGTTGTCAGAGACATAATTGATGATTTCTTCTTTATTTTTTGAAATATGATCATCCAAATTTGAGTCACATAACTGTGTTTCTCATCCTTCTTTCATAATTAAATAACCCCATTGGTCTGAAATGAGATTTTAGTTCATTGACTTACTTTTGCAAGCTATTTTTTTTTTCAACTGTATTTTAGCAATTGGTCTGGACAATACGGTTTTCATTTTATCTGGAAAAAAAAAGAAAGCTAAGGGAATTATTTCTACTATTCTTTTCATCAAAAGTGAGTAAATTTTCGGTCTTTTTGATTGTGTTCTGATTTCTTTTTGTTCTTAAAATTATTTTATAGAATAGTTATGAAAATATGTGTTTTATGTGTATTTTTTTGTTTTGAAAGTTAAAATTTAAAATACAAAACAAAAACAATTAAGATATGTTGGGCCTGTTTGATTGTGTTCTGGTTTTTTTGTTCTTAAAATTGTTTTACAAAATAGTTATGGAAACAGTTGTTTTCTATATTTTTTTTCTTTTTGAAAGTTAAAAACCAAAACAGAAAACAAAAACAACTCAGATATATTTTCTAAATTTGATTCTAAAAACAATAAAACACACATATTTTCTAAATTTGATTCTAAAAACAATAAAACAGTTATAGTTTTCAAAACATTTTTTACAAAACAACTCTTACCAAACGAGTTTTTTTGTTCTTAAAACTAAAAAACTGTTTTTAAAAACTATAATCAAACAGAGCCGTTGTCTTTGATTCTAAAAATAAAAAGTAATTACAATTTTTAATTTTTTTTTACAAAACTGGTCTTGTGAAAGGAGTTTTTTTTTATGTTATCAAAAAAAAAAAAAAAAAGAGGAGTTTTTTTTCTTATTATTCTAGAAACCAAAAAAACTGTTTTTTAAAAATAGTATTAAAACAAGACCTTTATTTTTTTTTACTGTGTATGTAACACAGAAAATCCAAGTCTGCACCAAGGTCCTTTTTATTTTTCCCATAAGAACCTATGTGAAATGATGTACAGAAACAAAAGCAAAAAGGAAGAGACCAAAAACTAAGCCACACGCATAAGTAGAATACATATTCAAAAGAAGATATGAACTTCACTTTACAAAAAGAATGATATGATATATTTCAGAAAAAGGTTGAATAAATATTATTTTTTGATCAAATAATTAATTTATATTCAGCATGCATGTATAATAACGTAACTTTTTGTCTACCAAAATTAAAATATGTTAAAGGTTTTGCTTATGGCCCAAAACAGGGAAGAGTTTTCTCTATTTAATGGAGGCTTTGAGTGTAATATTTACCTACCGAAGGAATAAAAAGCCCCTTAAAAAAGATAATGTCGTCTGTGTCAATTGGTAGTGCTTTTGGCAGTCCTATTAATTGATCCTTGTCTTCAACTTGGCTACTAAGATTGCAGATTGCACAGATGTTGTCCCCATAGTATTAGTAATTATTGCTATTATTATTATTATTTGATAATTATTGTTAATGTCACATACACCACATAAGATAGAAAAAGCAATCAAGATCTTAAATAAATCATTTTGCGTTAAAGTTGGGTACCTAAACAATTGAGTTATATTGACATTGTCTTTTTCCAATGTATGGAATAGTTTACCAGTAAGAACCAAGGCCCCCTTATACCATTGTTTATAGGAGTAGTGGCCTAATGTTCAGATATGCTCCCTTTGCTATGGAGTGAATTAAAGAACAGAGACCCAATTGAATTGGGATGAAGGTTTTTTAACCAAACCCAACCTAAGAGTCAAATCTTAAATTGGGCCTATATATCATGGGCCAACATGATCCAACAGCAACTTGACTGTAGTGTGACCTTCTACAATTATGTTGCAATCTGCGGCATTCATTACCCAAACGCACTATATAAATTTGCATAATTGTTGGAATCATCATATCCAAGTTTCACATTAATATGCCTTGATTTAGATGGTTATTTATGAATAAATCTTTGGTACTACTGTTGCACCAAAGATTCAGTGTATTCCAGCAATGGAAATATTACATATCAGTCAAAATTCTCTTTTTTCTGTCAAATTATTTCTCTCTCCTTTGATATGTAATACTCTCATTGATCGAATACACTGAACTATGTGTAACAGATGCACCTAAGATTTATTCGTTATTTAGACCCGGAGCAACCATGATTTTGGCAGTATGGAAGATTAGAATGACAAGTGTTTCAAACAAACAGCAAGTATTCCGCACTATGTATGTTTTAAAAGCATAACCTAAATCGAGTTGTTATATGTTCACTTAGGTTAATGAAATGATCTAAACTGATACTTTTGATGAATTCTCAGCCAAAAATATATTATAGAGTGGATTGTATTTGGAAAATTGGATGAAGATGACAGAAAAAAAAAAATTTGAGAAGAAGAGGAGGAAATTCGAAATTAAGGACAGATGAAGTGCTGATTAGTTTCAGCTTTGAGCTACCGGCAGGAAACATGTGCCAAATAGGACAACCCTAATTTGGGGCTTGTTTGAATTTTGTTATCAAAACAGTTTTTTAATTTTTAGAATAAAAAAAATAAAAAACCTGTTTGCTGATTTTTTTTTTTTATTTTTTTGTAAAAATAGTTTTAAAAATTATAACTGATTTTTAGCTTTTAGAATAAAATTTAGAGAACATATTTCAATTATTTCTATTTTATACTTTGATTTTTAACTTAAAAAAATATCCATTTATTGATTACTCTACGAAATAGTTGTAAGAAAAAAAAATACAATCAAACAAGCTCTTAATTTTTTGTTTTCCTGACTTTGTGATATATAATTCAGTTCCCAATTGCCAAATTAAAAAGGCTATTATTGTTGGGAGTTAGCTTTCAGAGTGAGACTGCGCAGAAGGTATAGATACATGATAGTGTGCTTCTAGAATATGAAGGAAATATGCAGTACGTAGGACTCACAAAGTTCTTGTTAGGATTGACATTCAGGATACTTTAATTGAAGTTAACACTTGCAATTAATTCCACCAGAAAGGCTTACCTTAGATTTATATACAGTCTTTCGGGTTGGTCACCGTTTTAACCACTTAGTAACATTAGTCACCAGCACACACCAAAAAAAAAAAAAAAAAAATAGTGTTGTATTATATGAAAAGAACATAAAAGTTTCTCCTAGGTAATGCCGACATTTTTATATCCTTCCTTTCACTACTAGTTATGCATGATTTTGACCATGAGTGCATCAATTGTTATATGTAATATTTAAGCTTTGGTTAAGCATATAATTCCTCCATATATATTATGAGTTTGCTAAATGTAATATACAATATGGCAGTTTTCTTGCTTCACTAATTAAATATATTAAAAAAACTAAACTGCGGCCGTGGTAAACATATCTGATCAGTTCAATTAAAAGATCATATAATTTATTTATTCATTTAATTTTTTTGGTAGATATTTATTTATTTAATTTTTTGGATAGATATTTATTTATTTATAGACGTGTTTTCCTTTGAATTTTGAGAGAGAGAGAAAGAGAGATGACGATGTAGGTGTAGACAACAGATAAGTGTTAATAATTAAAAATTAATTGAAGAGAATATAGTTACAATAAGTCCATGTTCCCATTGGACTAGCTAGCGTGGAAGGGGTTTTTTTTTTTTTTGGGTGGGTAGAAATGGGTGAAGGTGGTTGGACATGATCATAGAAAAATTGGAAATTAATATCCCAAATATGGTGTAACAAATTAGACTCAACCCCCTCGTGCACAAATAATATAGCAACTAGTCTTCCCATAATAAATTTCGCAAAATCATATTTTCACATCTTTATAATATTGAATATGACACATAACACACCACATTGATAGAGTCAATGTCGCATGTATTCTTGGTTTGTTTAGTAAATATACGAAAACTCAGGTGACAATTTGGGAAATCTAACCCTCATACATATATATATATATTTTGCATATAGACTTTGTCAAATGTTTAGCTGTATGTATATAACCAAAATATGAACATTATCTACAGAATTATACTTGTTGATGAAGAGTGAGTTATAAAACCATAAAGTGGAGAGGACTTTAAGAGCGTATCTTGGTGATGTTATTGAGCATAGTTTTGAGGACCCCTCATCTATACTTCATATATATTTGTGGTGCCCTCTCTTCACTTTTTGGAAAACTTCTTCAAGGGATATCAAAAGCTGCAAGTTGGGTTCATAGGAATGGAGGAAAATCTACCTCCAGGTTTCAGGTTCCATCCTACAGATGAAGAGCTTATCACATATTATCTTTCAAGGAAAGTGTCTGATACTGACTTCATATCCAAAGCTATAGCAGTTGTTGATCTCAACAAGTCTGAACCTTGGGACCTCCCAGGTAGTTTGAGACTTCTTTCACCACGATCTCTACTCATACATGTGTATATATATTTACCTGGTTTCAAAAACTTTTTGATTTTGTTCTCATGTTTGATTATTAATTTGAAAGTGCATATGTTCTTTGATACAAAGAAAGGACTGCAACTTATTGAATATATTCATAAAGACAAATTCTGAAATTCAAGAAAAAAAACTGAACGAATTATTTTCAGCCTTAAGATCCTTCTCTCTTTTTTTTTTCTGAATGCTCCACTGGTTTCTGGGGCTTCGCCCCGACTATGTCCAGTCCGACCCGGGTAAGTTACTTAGTATTGACAGGTGAGTCTCTCAGCGAGGATTGATGCAGAAAATCCTCACTGAGAGACTCACCTGCCAATACTAAGTAACTTACCCGGGTCGGACTGGACATAGTCGGGGCGAAGCCCCAGAAACCAGTGGAGCAATTAAAAAAAAAAGAATGATCTTAAGGCTGAAAATAATTTGTCTCTATAAAAAAAATCAGTGGAGCAATCCCAAAAAAAAAAAAAAATCGTTCTCTTTGTCTCTATAATTAGGTATATATAAAACTATGTGTTATGTTTCCTGATTGATTTGTATATTCATAAGACTTAGTATATTCATTATTGAGTATTCGATGGATCATTTACAGCTTTTTCAGTTGTATCAACCAAGCAAAAAAATAAAATTTAAAACTAAAAATCTTTCTTTCTTTCACTTAGTCTTCGTACCATACGTACATAATAGTTTGACTTATTCTACTTTTGCTGCGTGGTGCGGGATTTATAATCCATGCTTGGGAAATATGCCAATTATGTTGTATAAGATATTTTTATCTTATTTAACACACACAAAAAATAGATAAAATTCACTAAAAAGAAAAGAGAGAAAGAAAACAAGTAAGTTTTATTCACTTTTTATGTGTACATGAGACAAATATGTCTCATACAAAATGAAAAATATATTTTCCATAATTATAATATAATATCCTAGTGCTTATATATATATTTATATATATCCATACTAACAAATATGAAAATATATATCAGTAACAAAATAAGAAATTAGAAATATATATGGTATGTTAACACTGTTGACAAATTCTTGCTAGTTGATCTATTAGAGAACAAAATTAAATAAATAAATAAAAATTGAATAAAGATGATTACTTAGCTTGTTTGTGTGGTAACACAGGTAAAGCCTCGATGGGGGAGAAGGAATGGTATTTCTTCAACTTGAGAGACCGCAAGTATCCAACTGGACTTCGAACAAACCGAGCCACCGAATCAGGGTACTGGAAAACCACAGGGAAAGACAAGGAAATTTTTCGTGCTGGGGTTTTGGTAGGAATGAAGAAAACCCTAGTCTTCTATAAGGGTAGAGCTCCACGTGGTGAGAAAAGCAATTGGGTCATGCACGAGTATAGACTAGAAAACAAGCATCACTTTAGATCTTCAAAGGTTAGTAAATATGGCATGCATCACAATTGACAAATTATATTTTCTTAGTTACACACATATACTCTTCTAACATATGAATTATTTACTTTGAAGACTTTAAGTGATAAAGAGTACTTTGTCCCTTAGTCAAGAGGTATCGAGTTCTAACCCTATAAAATGAGAAATTGGCTTGGGAGAACTATCTCCTTGTAGAGCGGAGTTAGTGTGCACCCCCCGGACCAAAAAATGTAAGGTGGGATTGAAGTGAGAGAAAGAGAGAAAAAGTTGAGGAGAGAGGAGAGAGAAAAAAATTTTAATCTAGGTGTCAAATTTTAAGTGGAAGGACCGTGGTGGTCCTGGACCACAATAAAAAATTCTATCCTTATAGGTGTAACTTGAACTGGATTAATCGGTTTCTGATAAATTAATAGAGAAATAAAATAATAATAATAACAATTTATTAATTATGATGATTAATTATTGATTAACTATAGTAGTTAATTATTAGTTAACCATATCTCAATGTTATTAGCATAGTATACTTAGTTGTGAATTAACTTTTGTAATATTGTTTGCTTTTATAGGACGAATGGGTGGTTTGTAGGGTTTTTCAAAAGAGCTTAGCAGCAAAAAAACCACAACAAACATCATCCTCCCAACCAGAGTCCCCATGTGACACAACCTCAATGGTCAATGAATTTGGTGATGTTGAGCTGCCAAATCTAAACAACATTGCAAATTCATCATGTGGACTAACTAACATTTCAGGACAAACTTACAATAATGTTAACACAAATATGAACTTGGCAATGAATTGGCCAGTTGCAAGTGAGGTTCCTTCTCTTCCATCTCTCCCATGGCCTTCTGGGTTGTTGAATCCAAATATTTCTGTGAATTCTTTGCTTCTCAAGGCATTACAACTTAGGAGTTACCAACAAAGAGAAGCTGCAGCTACAGATCATTTAGCATCATTTATGCCTCAAGGAGTAGTTTCCCACGTTGGAAATGATCACCTAAGTTCAAATCTCAGTGCTGATTCTTCAAAAGTTTTAGAATGTATGCCACAACAACAGCAACAGGAGCAACCATTCAATTTGGACTCCATTTGGTGAATTAAGCTGTTTAAACCATGAAAGCTAACACTGTGTAAACGCCCTTGTATGTGAATTAATATCCAACCCTCCAACTCCTATAGATAGAATGGTATCTTATCCGAGTAAATATTGTGATTTGGAGACTTTATTAATTGTCCTTTTCACTTTCTTAAGACAAACTAAACTCAATTGTTGATGTTGTAACCATTGCTCAACAATTGTTGTAATTAGGTGTCAAATTAATTAGGCTACTTTAAGTCATTAATTGTTAAAGTCCTTCCTGTTTCAAATCTTGAGGAGCAAAGGTCTCTTCAATCGTTCTATGTTTCATGTTCTATGTACTATTAACTTATATAAAAAATTTCAACAAGAAAAAATAACTTGTTTGTACAATTGAACAACGAATTCAAGGGAATATCAGTTGCATATGTTGCGTCATGCTAAGCAAGATTACGATGACAAGTCATATTCAAGTATTTGCTTAGTAAAGCATATGGATCATTTGAAGCGCAGGGTACATGTAAATCAAAACCATGTTGAAAGAGTTAACTTTGAATCATGATAGTCATACAAAGACTTAGAAGTATTGATATATACGTCAAAATGGTTGCGGTATTTGTACCCATTACAAAATAGATACTTTGAATCTCAACCTTTTAGTTATTTTTAAAAGGGAAAAATAAGTATCCTTTTAATGACACAAGCTTGTGTTATTTTAGGTATTTTACACAAAGTATGACTCTCTCCTCAGTCACATCGCTGACGTGTAAAGTGAAAAAAAGAGAGTAACTTTTCAGGATTACACAGAGTACGACCGGTCGTACTCTGCGTAAATCACTAAAAGGCTAGGACACATATTGTGTCCTTTTGAATGACATGCACTAAACCCTTTTTAAAAATTTTGTAACAATACAAGTGAGATATTTAATGTGCGTCTAGCATATGATGTTTTCTAACTTGAAAGAAGCAAGGAATTAATCATAAATGAGTGAAAATAGTCATTAAATGCAAGAAATATTGATTATTCTTTTTCAATCATGTTCTCACTCAAGTTATATGTTTAAATAGCAGGAAATACCGCAAAAAAGAGCAAAAACGGAGAAACCAAATTTCCCGCTGGCGCACGACGCTCGGAGGTTGGCGCACGGAGCTCCAAACTGGCGCACGGGGCGCGATACATGGCGCACGAGGCGCCTTAGCGACGATTTGCTTCTGTTTCGGTCGCGCACGGAGCGCGGTAGGTGGCGCACGATGCTCCAACCTGGCGCCCAGCGCGTGGGAGTTGGTGCACGGAGCGCGGGACTGGCGCACGGCACTCCAGAGTTGGCGCCCGGGGCGCCTTTGACAGATTCAGCTTCTGTTTCTCCCAAGTTTGGGGCGCCAGGCTTGGCGCCCCGTGCGTGGGCGATATATTTTTAAGTGCGAATCAGCTAAAATAAGGCCCAATGGGAGTGCAAGTGAAAATAGGTTTTCCCAAAACCTAATAAAAGGATCAGAAACAAAGGGAAAAGGAGTTTTTAACAATCAAGAGGAGAAAAACAACAAAGAAAGTGGAGATTCCTTGGAGCTTCTCAGAGATTCAAGGATTCGATCGATCAAGACGGAAGATCTTCATCTTCCCTCTCTCTTCTAGGTTTTAAATGCTACGTTATTTTATTGTTATTTTGTCAGACATGAATATGTCTGGCTAGTTTTATCATTGTGGTAAGGGTCACAACCCTTGATGTGAACCCCTTGTACCTTGGTTGAAATTTATGTTTATCTATTTTAATTGAGTTTATCTTTTCCTGTTCTTCATTTTATAATTCTATTGGAACTGATCAATCTAGTAGGATTGCGAGGGTTAGGGTTTTCAATAGGGATGTTGGAATTCTAATTCCTGACAAAGAATAAGATAACTGTTCATGTACGCACTAGGGATAGGCTACATGAACAGCGAACGTTAAAGGTTCATTGATTCTAAGGGTTAACTCGAAAAGGGATTTCTAAGGGATTAGGATTCTAATAGAGTTGACTAGGTTAAGATCACTTAGGGATTAGGGCTTAACTACTTATATAAAAGATGATGAATTGTTCGATCAATTGAATAGGTAAATGTAAACGTAATCCAAGTTGCAAGGTGGGGATCGGAAAGATGTTTGTTTCTCTTTACCGTAATATTTTCTCAAATATTTTCTCCATCCTTAATCTTTTGTTCGTGCATTCTGAAAGCACTTTTGGAATCATTTACATTTTTTTTTCCTTTAATTGTTTTAGTTTATTTTATAAACCATAATTGTTCTCAACCTATTTTGATTAATCCAACAAGAGAGGAATAGTTATAACAACTTAGGTGCCTCAATCCTCGTGGAGACGATACTCTACTCACTCTTTATTACTTGGTACGATCGGTTCACTTGCCGATTTTACGCATCAAGTTTTTGGCGCCGTTGCCGGGGATTGACTACGCCAAGTTATTTATAACTTTTGATTTTCTTGCTTGGATCTTTGTGTTACTAATCTGTTTGCTTTAGTTTATGCGTGGTACAGTTGATCCTGCAACTTTGATTTACGATCCAGAGATAGAAAGGACTGCAAAGAGGATAAGACAACATACCAAGCAGAAGAGGCAAGCAGAGGCTTCTACTTCACATTCTGAAGCAGAAAATTCTACTTCACACTTTGAAGTAGAAACAGAGATGGCAGAAGAAAATCCACCAGCAGCTGAGCTGATGGAATCAGTTTTGGCTCCTCAATTCACAAGGCCAAACTCGAGTATTGTCAAACCACCGATTGCTGCTAATAATTATGACATCCAGCCAGCACTCATCACCTTGGTGGAGAAAACTCAGTTTGGTGGAGAGGACTATGAAGATCCTCATGACTTCATAGACAGATTTTTAAGGATCTGTGATACAACTAAACACAACGGAGTGTCAGACGATGAGATCAGACTCCGATTGTTCCCGTTTGCATTGACCGGGAGAGCTCTCAAATGGTTGAATTGACAAGCTCCCAACAACATCAGAACATGGGAGGATTTTGCGGCTAAATTTTTTGCTGAACACTTTTCCATGGAAAAGTACAATAAGTTGGTGAATGAAATCACCAATTTTACCCAACAACCAGGAGAAACTTTATGTGCAGCCTGGACTCGATACCAGGAGTTGATCAGAAAGTGTCCACAATATGACTTGCCAGATACAAAGAAAGTCAGAGTCTTCTATAATGGGATGACGCCAGAATGCAGAATGATTGTCAATGGTGCAGCTGGTGGCACCATAGGAAAGAAGACAGCAGATGAGACCTTAAAGCTGCTGGATTTAATGGCAAGGAATGAGAATGCGTCTATGGCAGCAACATTCTCATCTGTTCAGCCCAAGAAAGGAATTTTACAATTGGGGAATAATGATGCATCACTAGCTGAGCACAAAGTGATTTCCCAGCAATTGGCCAATTTGAATGCCAAGCTGGACAAGATGCAGCTCTCAACATCCAAGGTTGATATATTTAACTGTGAGTATTGCAAGGAGCCGCATGACACTAATGAGTGCCCTACACTTAATAAAGCTGAACCATTCCAGGTCAATGGAATTTGGTATGATCCACGGCCTCCCCAGAATACTCAAGGTTACCCAAGGAATCAGAATGGCGGTCAAGGGAATAACTTTCAAAGGAGGAACCAAGGGAGTGGCTTGGATTATAAATCCAACAACTATCTGCAACCTCCTCCTCTGCCACAAAAAGAGCCATCTGAGTTGGAGAAAGAAATGATACAACTGTCCAAGACAACTAATGATCACATTAATGAGACAAGAGCCTACCATAAGAACCAGGATGCTTCCATCCGGAACTTGGAGAGTCAGATAGGCCAGTTGTCTAGGCAGTTGGCTGAAAGAACTCAAGGGCAGTTTCCTGGAGATACTATTGTGAATCCTAAGGAAGACTGCAAATCTATTGTAACCAGGAGTGGAATTGTGATCACTCCTCAAGACAAGCAAAAAGGGGTTCAGAAAGTGAAGGTTGATAAACCAGTGATCGAGCCAGAACAAGAAAAGGAGGTAGACACGCTTGCAACTGAGAAAGAAGAACCTGCAAGGCAGGACAAAGGGGGGAAAAAGAGAAAGTTGTTGAAGCTCTGAAGCAACCAATGGATTTCTCTCGTTTTGAGAAACCTCCTTATCCTATGAAGCTCAAGCAACAAGCACAGAAGCAACAATATGCCAGGTTTTTAGATATGTTTAAAAAGTTGCAAGTAAATATTCCTTTTGCTGAAGCTTTAGCTAACATGCCTAATTATGCTAAATTTATGAAAGATTTATTGTCTAGAAAGCATAAGTTGCAGGAATGTGAGACAGTAGCACTCACTGAGGAGTGCAGTGCCATTATACAGAAGAAGTTTCCACCAAAGCTTCGCGATCCTGGGAGTTTCAATATCCCGATTGCGATAGGCAACACCAATGTTAGCCGAGCACTATGCGATCTTGGAGCAAGCATCAATCTGATGCCATTGTCAATCTGCAAATCATTGAGAATTTCTGAGTTGAAGCCCACTATGGTCTCTCTACAGCTTGCTGACCGTTCTTTGAGGAGACCTAATGGAATCATAGAAGATGTTCTTGTTAAAGTTGACAAGTTCATCTTCCCTGCTGATTTTATTGTGCTAGACATGGAGGAAGAAAGTGAAATACCCCTTCTATTAGGAAGACCATTCTTAGCCACAGCTCGGGCCATGATTGATGTCGAGCAAGGGAAGCTCGAGCTGAGGATGAACGATGAGAAAATCACCATCAATGTTTTTGATGCTATGAAAAACTCAGCTGATCAGAATGATTGCTTCAGACTTGAAGTGTGTGAAGAAGAGCTTGAAGAAGAAGATCTTGATGATCAAGAGCTTAGAGAAGAGTTACAATCTCAAGATGAAGCCACTCCAACAGAAGAGCGAGATGTTGTGTTTGAAGTGCTAGAAAAGAACGAAAATGACTCAGTTCCTTTGGCACCTAAAACAGAATTGAAGGAGTTACCAGAGACTCTGAAATACGCTTTCTTGGGAGATGAAGAGCAATACCCTGTCATCATAAATAAAGCTTTGTCTACAGATGAAGAGGATAAGTTGCTAGAAGTGCTCAAAAGGCACAAGAAAGCCATTGGGTGGTCTTTTTCTGACTTGAAGGGCATCAACCCTTCTTTTTGTACTCACAAGATTCTCATGGAAGATAATGTCAAACCAGTGAGACAGCCTCAGAGGAGACTAAACCCCACCATGAAGGAAGTAGTCCGCAAGGAAGTGATGAAGCTCATGGATGCTGGGATGATTTACCCAATTTCTGACACTGCATGGGTGAGTCCAGTACAGACAGTTCCAAAGAAAGGAGAAGTAATTGTTGTGAAAAATGAGCAGAATGAGTTAATCCCCACCAGAACCATTACTGGGTGGAGGATGTGTGTAGACTACAGGAGACTGAACGATGCTACAAGGAAGGATCATTTTCCTCTTCCTTTCATTGACCAAATGCTAGAGAGGTTAGCCGGGCATGATTTTTATTGCTTCTTAGATGGTTATTCCGGCTACAATCAAATTCCAGTGGCACCAGAGGATCAAGAGAAAACTGCTTTCACATGCCCATTCGGAGTTTTTGCTTACAGAAGAATGCCATTCGGCCTCTGCAATGCACCTGCAACATTTCAAAGGTGTATGCTTTCTATCTTCTCTGATATGGTAGAAAAATGTTTAGAGGTATTTATGGATGATTTTTCTGTTTTTGGTTCTTGCTTTGATTCATGCTTAGTTAACTTAGCTAAGGTTCTGAAAAGATGTCAAGAAACTAGTTTGGTTTTAAATTGGGAAAAGTGTCATTTTATGGTGCGAGATGGTATAGTGTTAGGCCATAAAATTTCTTCAAGAGGCATTGAGGTTGATAAGGCTAAGTTGATGTTGATTGAAAAACTTCCCCCTCCCGTTAATGCTAATGGTGTGCGAAGTTTCTTAGGCCATGCAGGTTTTTATCGGAGATTCATCAAGGATTTTTCGAAAATTGCCAAGCCTCTTAGCCAGCTGCTGATGAAGGAAAATGAGTTCCTTTTTGACGAAGCTTGCCTCAATGCATTCAATGTGTTGAAGGAAAAGCTTACCACGGCGCCTGTTTTGACGGCACCAGATTGGAGTCTTCCTTTTGAACTTATGTGTGATGCGAGCGCATACGCAATGGGTGCAGTATTGGGTCAGCGTAAGAACAAGTTGTTGCATGTTATTTACTATGCTAGCAAGGTCTTTAATGAGGCACAGTTCAACTATGCCACTACTGAAAAAGAGATGCTAGCAGTAGTTTATGCTTTAGATAAATTTAGATCTTATTTGATAGGTTCTAAAGTTATTGTATTTACTGACCATGCTGCTCTTAAGTATTTGATGACCAAGCAGGATGCAAAGCCGCGGTTGCTACGATGGATGCTCTTGTTTCAAGAGTTTGATTTGGAAATCAAAGACAAAGCGGGAGTGGAGAATAAAGTTGCAGATCACTTGTCTAGGATTCAAGATAAGAACTTACAAGAAGGACCTGAAATTGAGGTCAATGAATCTTTTCCTGATGAGCAAGTGATGGCAGTACTTATGCATCCATGGTTTGCAAACTTTGCAAATTACAAAGCTGCTGGTTTAATGCCTGAAGATCCAACGTGGCAGCAGAAGAAGAAATTCCTTCATGATACAAGGAGGTACCACTGGGATAACCCTTTTCTCTATTTTCAATGTGCTGATGGTGTTATTCGCAGGTGTGTAGCTGAATTCGAGATGTCGGATATTTTGTGGCATTGTCATGCATCTGACTATGGAGGACACTTTGGAGGCAACAGAACTGCACAGAAGGTGTTACAAAGTGGGTATTATTGGCCCACAATTTTCAAGGATGCACGAGACTTTGTAGAGCAATGTGATAAGTGCCAGAGGACGGGAAACATATCCCGCAAAGATGAGATGCCCCTCAACTACATACTAGAGGTAGAATTATTTGATGTTTAGGGGATTGATTTTATGGGACCATTCCCTACATCATATTCCAACCAATACATCCTGGTTGCTGTGGACTATGTGTCCAAGTGGGTAGAAGCGGTTGCTTTGCCCACAAATGATGCCAAAGTCGTGGTCAATTTCCTGCGAAAGAACAATTTTACCCGCTTTGGAGTTCCTCGTGCGATCATCAGTGATGGTGGTACACAATCCTCAGACCAGCGGACAAGTTGAAATCTCCAATAGAGAGTTGAAGAGGATTCTAGAGAAAACAGTGGGCAACTCAAGGAAGGACAGGGCTAAGAAACTGGATGATGCACTCTAGGCATACAGGACAGCATTCAAAACACCAATAGGTATGTCACCATTCCAACTGGTGTATGGTAAGTCTTGTCATCTGCCTGTAGAATTAGAGCATAGAGCTTTGTGGGCTATTAAATTTTTAAATTTTGAACCATCAAAAGCTAATAATAAGAGACTGCTACAATTAAATGAGTTAGATGAGTTCAGGTTAGCAGCTTATGAGAATGCCAGGATCTACAAAAAGAAAACAAAGAAATGGCATGACAAGAAAATTCAGCCAAAAGAATTTGAGCAGGGACAGCAGGTATTGTTATATAACTCTCGACTGCGGTTGTTTCC
>NW_026898513.1:0-54359 GCF_033153095.1 Gastrolobium bilobum
AAAGACACAACAAATAAAAAAGGAAAAGATACACAAAAATAGCAAGAATTTTCAAATTCCATAAACAAAGGATAAGATCTGCAATTGGTTGTGATCCATAAAAACATAGGATAGAAAATTCGAACAAAAGAGCAGCACATATATAAATAGCTCAAGAAACACAGACACATTGCTACGGTTTAAAACATCAAATAGAAAAAAAAAAAAAAAAAAAAAAAAACCAACCTCATTGGCGTGAGATTCTGCAGCCAATTTGAAGTGTTCCATTCAATGCAGAATGATGGTTAAACCCAATTGAATTAGCTACTATGCCTGCACAAAAACAGAGACCGTTGTAACTATACTCATTAGAGTACCAATTAACCCAAGGACACAATCCAAATAGTTTTTTTCACTTCTCAATTACCAAACTAACTAACCCCCAAAGAAACCTTAAAAACTGCTAAAGACAAACAACAAATGCAGAACAGAAGCGTACTCAATTTAGCAAAGCTCTTCGAAAATAGTTTTGTTACTTACCACGTTCTCAAGAGAATTAACACAGCAAAGAAAACCACGGAAATTCCTATACAAATCGACACAGCAAAGAAAACCTAAAAGTAAATTCAATTGAATGGACATATACATATATATATATATATATATATATATATATATATATATACATATATATATTGTATCCGTGTATGTACCAATCAATTTATCAAAGCCCAAAAATTTGTAAAATCGTACAAAATCTTGGATTCTAATGCCCAAAATCAAAAATTTGATTAGGCATATAAAAATAGAAACAAGAGAATAAACTTGGCAAAAAAAATAAAAAAAATTATATAATATATGTTGACAGGTAGAATGGGAAACAAATTAAATTGATAATTATTTGAAATATTGAGATTGGATACGAGGTCCCAGGTAAAAATCCAACAGTAATACGTACACTACAAAATATTCTAATTCCATATAATAATAATTCCATATAATAATCCCATAAAAAAATAAAAATCCAACAGTAATACGTACACTACAATGTCACTAGGATTCATTTTTGGGGGAAAGAAAATAGAGAGGCGGGAAACGAAAAAAAAAATTCTAAGTTGGAGATTTCTAGTACAGAGATAGAGATATAATATAAAAGTTTTATTGAAAAAAATTGCTTCCAAATTTTAAATAATATAATATGATTTAATATATAAAAATAGAGTAGTTAAAATTTAAAGAAGAATTTGTATTAATAATTTGAAATATAAAAAATTAAACTTTAAAAATAAATTTAATGTTAAAAACAAACGTATATTTTCATAATATATAACTAAATAAAATAAAAACAAAAAGATTGTAAAAAAATAACATTAAAAAAATGTTAAAAAAAGATAAAAGGTACCGAACTTGATGCGCTGTGTGGTATAATATCATTGCCCGATCAGAATTAATGTACCAAACACAATCAAAAAATTTAAAAAAACAAAGGAAAAATGATTATTTAATTAACGTACCAATCAAAATTAATCTATAAATCGTCAATCACAATTAATGTATCAATCGTCAATCACAATTAATGTATCAATCACTAATCACAATTAATGTATCAATCAATCACTAATCACTAATCACAATTAATGTATCAATCAATCACTAATCACAATTAATGTATCAATCAATCACTAATCACAATTAATGTATCAATCAATCACGAATCACAATCACTATCACTAATCACAATTCATAAATATAATTTCTTTAAGACTAGGTCAAATCAACGCCCTCATCAAATCCCAATCTTATTAGGTAATTTATTTAATTTTATCCAATCAATCTAATTGATTGTTTTTCCTAATTTCAGCCAATTAATTTATATAATTGGTTTCTTTAATTTTGGTCAATCAATCCAATCAATTCCATCGAAAATCTTCAACGGAATCCGAATTCCATCGAAAAATAAAGAAAATATGATTTGTTTTTCATTCATTTATTTTAAAAAGTTTTCGATGGAATTGATTTTCCATCGAAATCTTCGACGGAATCCACATTCCGTCGAAAAGTGAAGAAAATATTATTTGTTATTGTTTTATTTTTAAAAAAAAAGTTTTCGACGGAATTGAATTTTCGTCAAAAATCTTTGACGGAATCCAAATTCCGTCGAAAAGTGAAGAAAATATGATTTCTTTTTGTATAATTTTTTAAAAAAGTTTTCGACGGAATTGATTTTCCGTCCAAAATCTTCGACGGAATCTGAATTCCGTCAAAAAATAAAGAAAATATGATTTGTTTTTCATATATTTTTTTTCAAAAGTTTTCGACGGAATTGATTTTCCCTTAAAAATCTTCGACGGAATCCGAATTCTGTCAAAAAATAAAGAAAATATGATTTGTTTTTCATTTATTTTTTTAAAAAGTTTTCGACGGAATAGATTTTCCGTCCAAAATCTTCAACGGAATCCGAATTCCGTCGAAAAATAAAGAAAATATGATTTGTTTTTCATTTATTTATTTTAAAAAATTTTCGACGGAATCCATTTTCCGTCAAAAATCTTCGACGGAATCCAAATTTCGTCGAAAAGTGAAGAAAATATGATTTCTTTTTGTTTTATTTTTTTTCAAAAGTTTTCGACGGAATTGATTTTCCGTTAAAAATCTTGTACGGAATCCGAATTCCGTCGAAAAATATAGAAAATATGATTTGTTTTTCATTTATTTTTTTCAAAAAATTTCGACGGAATTGATTTTCCGTCCAAAATCTTCGACGGAATCCGAGTTTCGTCGAAAAATAAAGAAAATATAATTTGTTTTTCATTTATTTTTTTCAAAAGTATTCGACGGAATTGATTTTCCGTTAAAAATCTTCGACGGAATCCGAATTCCGTCGAAAAATAAAGAAAATATGATTTGTTTTTCATTTATGTTTTTTCAAAAGTTTTCGACGGAAAATCTATTCCGTCGAAAATCTTCGACGGAATCCGAATTTCGTCGAAAAATAAAGAAAATATGATTTGTTTTTCATTCATTTATTTTAAAAAGTTTTCGACGGAATTCATTTTCCGTCAAAAATCTTTGACGGAATTTGGATTCCGTCGAAAAGTGAATAAAATATGATTTCTTTTTGTTTAATTTTTTAAAAAAGTTTTCGACGGAATTGATTTTCCGTCAAAAATCTTCGACGGAATCCAAATTCCGTCGAAAAGTGAAGAAAATATGATTTCTTTTTGTTTAATTTTTTAAAAAAGTTTTCGATGGAATTCGAATTCCGTCGAAAAGTGAAGAAAATATGATTTATTTTTCATTTATTTTTTTCAAAAGTTTTCGTCGGAATTGATTTTTCGTCAAAAATCTTCGACGGATTCCGAATTCCGTCGAAAAATAAAGAAAATATGATTTTTTTTTCATTTATTTATTTTAAAATGTTTTCGACGGAATCCATTTTCCGTCAAAAATCTTCGACAGAATCCAAATTTCGTCGAAAATCTTCGAAATAATAAAATCGTCGAAAATATGTGCTTGTTGTACACGTTGGCCTTCCCTCCTAGCTCCTAGTCTTCCACATCATACTAGGCTTTATAACCTTTGTCCTTTTCTTTTCCAAATAATTACAATCATATCTTCATTGGATTTTCTTGCATGCTTTCCTATATAATAATAAAATAATAAAAGCATATGTGTGCTCGTTCATCTAAACTAATTAAACTTTGTTTATTCTTTAATGATTTTAGATAATTTTGTTATATATATATATATATATATATATATATATATATATATATATATATATATGGGCTTGTCTACTCTCATGTTGTAGGAGAGAGCATATCTATGTTAAGACACAAAGTGGTGGGATCCACTACTAAAAGAAAAAAGAAAAAAGAGAGAGAAAGTAACAGCATGATTATCGAAGTGTCTATGACATAAGATAAAATTCTCCTACAATATGATACTATTATTTCCCTATATATATTGGAAATATAAGAATCATATTGTAGGAATGGTACTATATATTTCCAAAAATATATAATTAAAAAAATAAATTTAATATTATAACTATATATTCTCGAAAATACATAATTAAAAATAATTTGTAGGATATCCTCTAACAGAAAATTCGATCCACGCATATACACCACCGGGGCAATATAGTTTTTTGGAAAAATAAAAGGAACCAAAGCAGAGTATTTTCAAATGTCTGGATTGAGCTTGTGCTAATGTTGAAATGGAACACAATGTTCGAGGAGGCTACAGTTCGCAACCTGCTAAGATTATATTTTGATCATTGCCCCTTGTGAATTTTCTTAGATGGTCATTAGTCTTTTGCATAGAACAGGTCATTTCACTTCTTGGCGACCTGGCAAATGCATGCCTAATTCCAAACCTTCCTTCAATCACTCTAGCCTAAGAATAGAAAGGGTGATAGACAACTTGTAAAACTTAATCTCCGTCTTGACTGATTGTAATAAGCATACATTTAGAAATATTTTCTAACAAAAAAATGTTTTATAGGCTAAAATAGTTGAGACTCAACAATGCCAAGACATCTTTAGCAACCCTTTCTTGGAAGAACTAAACAGGAAGCTCTAAGTTGAGCTTGATGATGCCTTCTCTCAACAAAAGATGCATGGTATCAGAAGTCTAAAGGTCGCAGGATCACAGATGGGGACTGTATTACTTGGTATTATCATAATAAGACTATTTCGTGTCATCTTCATAACTGAGTTTTGGAGTTGAAGAACAATGAAGGCCAAAATAAGAAAATTAAACACATTTATCTCGTCTCCTGACATCAAATTTGCTACCATTTAAATCACTGATATAATAACCCACACTAATAAAATAAGAAAATAGGATTTTGCCATGCTTAAGAGAAATTAATTAGCTAAGAAATCTGATTAATAAGATGAAATCATTTTTTAGATAACAATTATATTTTAGTAATTTTACAGTTACCGAAAATTTTAAATGAGATAATGAGAAAATATCTCATGAGTTTAGTAAATTCATGGGTTATGAGTTAATACACATTTTTGAGTAAAATATTGAGTCATGGCTAGAAATGAGTAAGTAAAGAAAGGTAAAATAGAAAGTTACTATATTTTGTGGGTTGGCCAAAATATATTATCCACTTAAATGACTTAAGTGAGTAAAAAGGAGTAAGAAAGAGACTCAAAAATCAGACTCGACCATTCTTCTTCTCTATCAGACCGTCGATCTCCATGAAAGAATAGGGAGAAAACTTCACAATTCCGTATCTTGAACTATAGACCACCAAATCAAACGATTTCAAAGCCAAATTTGTGAGAAATTTCGAGAAGAACACATTGTTCACTATGAAGAGAGATCTCCTCCCCCATAGATTTCAAATTTCTTGGGAAAACTTGGAATTTGAGGGAGTTTGAGTCCATGGGAACTTGAAGTGCGCTTTCCCCTCCATTCTTGATTTCATTGTGGTAAGGAATCGCCTATCTTTTCTTATTTTCATGAAATTTTAAGAATTCTAGGTTTTCATGAATAATGAATTCAAAATTTTAATAGTATGATGAGTCAGAGAGTGATTTAGATGAATGTTCCTTCACAAAATATACTTAGGATTGTTTCTTGATAAGGAAAAATCGATGAACTCACCATTTGTACCACTTTGAGATTTTAGTCATGAAAAAGTATTAACTCTTATGTTTTTTTGTGGTTTGAAAGGAGTTTGATGATGGAAATTAATGGTTATTCATGTTATTGATGATGTGGTTTTGAGCTAAGTGACCCAATGGTTGAAGAGAGTTTATTGGAAGGAACTTTGGGTTAAAAACCTAATTTCCTTGAAACTTACATAAAAGTAAGTTGATATTGAGCAGTTTTAATAAGTTCCTATGCCATTGGTCGCTTTTGTGTTGAAGTTGGTGATTGTGTACATTGAAGAAGAGAAAAGCGAAAAAAAGGAAGTCTACCAAAGAGGTAAGTTTTTCGGTCCTCGGAGTTAATCATCTTTCAGTTCCACCAAACTCTGGGGAGGATGGTTTATATACATGGTATGTTTTGGAAATTGATTTATAATATGATGCATTCATATGTATGTTGCTCGTGTGCCACACAAGACATGTTTCTTTGTGTGTAAAGCACAAGACGAGTTTGCTTATGCATATTATAAGACAGGCTTCCTTATACTAGTATGTTGCAAGATAGGTTTCCTTGCATAATGCATGTATGTTGTATTTTCTGCCCAATATGATTCATTATTGCATACTTGCATAATATGTGTGTGTGTGTGTGTGTGTGTGTGTGTGTGTGTGTGTGTGTGTGTGTGTTTTATATTGGATTTTACTGTGGTTATACCTGAAGTGAACTTAGGGCATGTTTGGTGCATAGTATAGGATAAGACCTGATAGTATAAGGCCTGATTGTATAAGCCCTGATTGAATTTTAATACTATACAGCGTTTGGCATGGTATTGTATAAAATAATATATTGTATAAGATAATATCATCTAATATCAGGTAATGCACTGTATAACACGGAGAAACATTTTATTAATGACATTCTAGTAATTATAATCAAATAGATTTGTTTTCTTCTTTTTTCTACTAAACAGCTTTTAGAAGTTGTTTTATAAAATAGTTTTAAAAACAAAAAAAAAACAAAAAAAACACGTTCTTATGTTCAGCCACTGATAAAAACACATTCTTATCTTCCGCCGCTGATTACAAACCTAATATACAAATTGATATGACCTTGCTCTTTGGAGAGAGAGACAGAGAGAATGGCGGCGCTCCATGAGTATCCATATTTTTTTCATACCATGGTCATTTGTTTTGTGTTGCTTGGCATCCCAACCAGTTATATCAAGGGGATTGGGCGAGAGAGGGGCTGACCCCTGGGTGGTAGTGGAGATTTTAGCAGAATTTGGTCCAATGCTGTGTTTGTTGCCCTGCCTTACGTTGATTCCAATCCTCTTTCTTATGAACGGGTATGATAACAATTGATTTAGTAATTTTTTGTTGTTAATCTAAGTTTGCATTAGAGAAAGATGTTGATCTTGTGTTTCTAATGCTTTACATTATCTATATTACAGCCGGGTCTGCCTCTAAGAGAATTGGAATCAACGTATGGGAGGGCAATAAACACAGCATTGGAAATTCCGTACAGGATGGCTATCTAAGGGTTTTTCGTACAGGATGGCTAATGCTGATTCTACTGTGAGTAACTTACATTTCAGGATTGTTGCGCATAGCAGCATCAGCATTTCACAGAGATGTTACACTTTGACATTATAATTCACAAGGAAAAGAAGAAAAAGTTGAGAAAGGATAGAGAGATAGAACAGCTCTATAAACCCTGTTATTTCTCTTGGATTGTATCTTAATTGTCTGGTTTTGTTTGTCTTGCAGTTCTGATGGAAAATTGCTTGCCTCTTTGGGAGGTAATGGCCCCTGCAGGGATTGGGATGTTTCTTCATCAGCAGTCTTAGCTACACTACCAAGAGAAAATGTGAGCAATAAATGAAAAAATGTATTAAATTAAATAATATTGCAGTTTATGTATAGTTTTATTTAGTGTAGACTCTACATGGGTTGTATTTTGAATACATTCGTTTTAAAACCTTTTACTTATTATTTATTGCATAACGTTTATTTGCTTACTGTTTGTATAAATTGTTTTCTAGTACCTACACATTTAGTCATAATGACTCGAAGAAGTAGGAAAAGAAAACTAAAAAAAAGTTGTTTCTGAGTATAGCATCAGATGGCATGTTGGTTTAGAGTCCACTCGCATGTGCCACTCCCTTTCTAATTAGGACAAAAATTTTAAAGTGAGAGGTGCCCTTAAGAAGATTTCAGGTAAGTTCAATAGACTGAACTGGTGTTCAGACCAACACTGGCAATCGACCAGTTTGCACTGAAGTTGACATGTTCAGTGTGATTTCCTGTAAAGCCGATTGTTACTTGGTGGCCAGATCAGTATATATGGGCAGGTTCCCAGTTCAACTGGTCGAATTAGCTGGTCTACTCTGTTTCTCAAAATTTGCTAATTTTGTGATTTTAGACTGAGTGGATCCTAAAGCAACTTTAAAAGAAAGAAAATGAATTGGATTTATTGATGGAGAATCTACCGAATGGGACAAATAAAGGGGAGAAACAATACGGGGCTAGGATCAAATATTTTAAAGCCAATAACATATATTCTAATAGTAAGTATAAAAGCCCAAATAATAACTATTCTTTGAAACATTTTTCACCACCAAGTATCACAATTCTTGTTTTAGAATATTTATGATGGTATTCTTATATGTGTGAAAGTTTGTAATAGAACATCAAGTTATTTTTCAATCATAGTAAGGGCTGATTTGGATGGGTTTTTTTTTTCAAAAGCTATTTTTTAAAAAAAGAAAAATACTCTTTTCAGAAAAAATGTTTGGATGCATGTTTTAAAAAAAACAAAAGTCATAAAAAAAGTCAAAAATCTGTTTTTTTTTTTTTTTAAAACTAAAATTTTTAGCTTCTAAAAAAAGTAGAAGTCAAAAGCCAAATATTTTTTTAAAAATCTAAATATCTATAACTTTTGTAAAAAGCACTAAGGCATGCACCAAGGTTTTGCTTTGAGTCCTTTTTTTTTTGCTTGAGTTATTGATGAACTAACAAATTCTATGGATAAAATAAGAAATGAAGATATTTGATGAAAGGAAGGATTAATACCGGTTGGATAGAAGATGAGAGATCATAGATTGAGATGGTTTTGGCATATTATGCGAAGACCCCTACGTTCTTATAAGAACACAAGTGTGTTACCAAGAGCACGATAGAAAGAGAGGAAGAGGTCGGCCAGAACATATTTGAGGTAAAGTAATAAAACAAGACTTAATGAAGTAAGAAATAAATTATCATACGGTGTGTTTAAGGACAGAGTGGAGGAAAATTATTAGTAGAGAGGAGGGATAGATCCATTATGTCCTATGTTTCACACGACCCTTTTTAATCATTTTTCTCTTTAGTTATTTGTTTATCTTTTTCTCTTATTTCAATTTTTCTCTCTCAATCTTTTCTTCTTTTTTATTTGAATTCATCAACCGTCGACCCCAACTAATTAGGGATAGGTGTTGATTTTGAAGTATTACAATTTTATATTGTGATTACGTTCCAATCATGTTGAAAGGTGGGATCACTGTTGTGAAAAATGAAAAAAAAGAGTTAATAACCACTAGGACTGTCACTGGTTGGAGGATCTGTATGGATTACAGAAAGCTCAACAAAGCCACTAGGAAGGACCATTTTCCTTTGCCTTTTATTGACCGATGTTAGACAGGTTGGCTGGTAAAGAGTATTACTGTTTTCTAGATGGCTATTCAGGATATAATCAAATAGCCTTAGCTCCAGAGGACCAGCCAAAAACCACATTTACTTGTCCCTATGGCATCTTTTCCTTTAGGAGAATGCCTTTTGGGCTGTGCAATGCACCAGCCACCTTTCAAAGGTGCATGATGGCTATTTTTACTGATATGATAGAGCAGTTTGTAGAAGTCTTCATGGATGACTTCAGTGTTTTTGGGGACTCTTATAAAGAGTGCTTGAGAGATGTGAGGAGACAAATCTTGTTCTCAATTGGGAGAAGTGCCATTTTAGGGTAAGAGAAGGCATTATGTTAGGACATAGGATCTCCAAGGCTGGGTTAGAGGTTGATAAAGCCAAGATAGATCAAATTGAAAAAATGCCACCCCCTGTTAACATAAAAGGGATAAGGTCTTTCCTTGGGCATGCTGGTTTTTATAGGAGATTTATAAAAGATTTTTCAAAAACTTCTAAGCCTCTTAGTCATTTGCTTGAAATCAACACCCCTTTCTATTTTGATGAGGATTGTCATAAAGCCTTTGAGGAGCTAAAACAGAAATTAATTTCTGCTCCCATTATAATAGCCCCTGACTAGTCACTGCCTTTTGAGTTAATGTGTGATGCAAGTGATTGGGCAGTGGGGGCTGTTTTAGGACAAAGAAAAAATAAAGTTTTCCACTCTATTTACTATGCCAACTGAACCTTAAATGGAGCCCAATTGAACTATACAGTGACTGAAAAGGAACTGTTGGCTGTAGTGTTTGCTTTTGACAAGTTTAGATCATATTTGGTGGGCACCAAGGTCATTGTGTATACTGACCATTCTGCCATAAAATACTTGGTGGAAAAGAAGGATTCCAAGCCTAGGTTGATTAGATGGGTTCTTCTCCTTCAAGAGTTTGATATGGAAATTAAGGATAGGAAAGGAACCGAAAATCAAGTGGTCGATCACTTGTCTAGGCTCAATGAAGGGCAGCAAGATGATGTGGTAGTTGAGCAAGCCATTAGGAAACTTTTCCTGATGAGCAACTATTTTTAGTTGCCACCAACACAACCCCATGGTATGCTGATTTGGCTAACTATTTAGTTAGTGGGGTACTTCCTAAGGAGCTGAGTTACCAACAAAGGAAAAAGTTGGTACATGAGAGCAGGTTTTATTTATGGGATGAGCCATACATGTTTAAAAAATGTGTTGATCAGATCATTAGGAGATGTGTGTTAGAGGAAGAGAAGCAGGCAATTTTACAGCAGTGTCATGACTCACCTTATGGTGGTCATTTTGGAGGTCTGAGAACAGCGGCAAAGGTGTTGCAATCTAGTTTTTATTGGCCTACCTTGTTCAAGGATGCCAATGTATATGTCCATAAGTGTGATAGATGTCAAAGGACTGGTAATGTGTCACGAAGGCAAGAAATGCCTTTGAAACCAATTTTAGAAATAGAAATCTTTGATGTCTGGGGCATAGATTTTATGGGCCCATTTCCACCCTCCTTTGGGAACCAATACATATTGGTTGCTGTAGATTATGTTTCCAAATAGGTGGAGGTTGCTACCCTACCCACAAATGATTCAAAAGTGGTAATTAAATTCTTGAAAAAGAATATTTTTACCCGATTTGGAACTCCAAGAGCCATTATAAGTGATGGAGGTAAACACTTTGCTAGTAGACAATTTGAAGCTCTTTTGGCCAAATATGGAGTTGAGCATAAAGTCTCTACTGCCTACCACCCACAAACAAGTGGGCAAGTAGAAGTTACAAATAGAGAACTTAAAAGGATTCTAGAAAAAGTTGTGAATCCTTCAAGGAAGGATTGGTCCCTAAAATTAGATGATTCCTTGTGGGCCTATAGGACAGCTTATAGAACACCTTTAGGTTGTTCTCCTTACAAGCTAATTTTTGGTAAAAATTGCCACCTACCCTTAGAGCTTGAGTATAAGGCATATTGGGCTACTACTCAACTGAATGTTGATGCCACTGCCTTAGGAGAAAAGAGAATTCTCCAATTGAATGAAATGGATGAATTTAGATTAAATGCTTATGAAAATGCTATGCTGTATACAGAACAAATGAAGAGATGACATGATAAGCAAATCTTAGATAGGCAGTTTGCAGTGGGGCAACAGGTCCTGCTCTTTAATTCTATACAAAAATTCTTCCCAAGAAAGTTAAAAGTCTAGATGGTCTGGTCCATTCAAGGTAACCAAAGTCCATTTGCATGGTGCAGTGGATATTTCAAATGAGAAAGATGGGACCAAATTCACTGTTAATGGTCAAAGAGTAAAAAATTATTTGGGGGAGGGAAATCAGAAAGCTCAAATTTCCATATCTCTTACTGACCCTCCCACCATTTGAGCACAAACAAGCAGTGAAGAGTCTAGCTTAAGACTCTAAAAATTAAGCTTTGTTACAGTTTTGTTTTTGCATATATTTTAGTTGTTGTTTTGCTTGTTTGTTAAAAAATAAATAGTTTGAATGCTGAGATATTTGCTAATATTCCTGCAACCTGTTTTGTTGACAATTCAGTTTACTTTCCATTTTATTACTAACAATTTTTTTTTTGTTGACAGGTGTTTTTCATAACTACTCAGATTTAAGTTTGGGGGTTTTTACCACTACTGGTGCTATCTACTCCTTCTCTTTTACTCTCTGTTTAGTTTTTTTATTTTTATTTTTAGTAATTTTTCTTTTAATTCTAAGTTTTAGTCAGTACCTATGGTGAGGAAAAAATTGAGGAGTGGGGGATCGTCTACACCAGATGTCCAACACTCCATAAATGACCCAGAAAGTCATTCTATCACATCATTCACCTCTGCACATGTTCTTAAGTGGTTTGAAGAGATAATGAAACATAGGGAACCCATTCCAGATAAGGGATTTGAGGGGCACAATAAATATCCCCCTATGTATACGAAGTGATGAAAGCCCAAAAATGGGAGAAATTCTTTTTGCACCCTCAGCATGTAGCTAACATCACTGTTGTGCAAGAATTTTATGCTGAGGTCACTGATAAAAAGCAAACTGAATTAGTTTGTAGGGGAGTTACGATCTCATATGGGCCCAAAGCAGTGAGGGAATTTTATTCTCTCCCCGAGCCCAAGGATGAATATAATGAGTTCAAAAAGAAATCTGACCATTCTTTTTTGCAGGAAGTCTTGCTGACCATTGCTGTACCAGGGACACAATGGGAAGTCAACAAAGATAACCGCACCATCCATAAAAAATATTTGTTGGAAAAAGCCCAGGTGTGGTATCACTTTATCCGAAGTAGATGTTTTACACATAAAAAATATTTGTTGGAAAAAGCCCGGGTGTGGTATCACTTTATCCCATGTCCATTTAGTGACCAAAGATAGGGCAATTTTGCTGTGGTGTCTACTAACTGGAAAGAAAGTAGATGTTTCCCTTCTTATTCAAAAGGGAATTGGTGAGTGTGCCTCCCACAAAAAGGGAAGTTGTGGTATCCTAGTTTCATTACTGGTCTGTGCAAATCCAAGGGTGTGATTGACAACCCTTCGGATAAAATGTTCAGTGTCAAAGAGATGATAAACCTTGTTTGTATCTCTAAGCTAAAAAAAGGGATTAAAACAATTTCTGAAAAGGAATTTGTCAAAGAGGTTTTGCATGCTGCACCTCAATCCACCCCAAATTTGTCAAAAAAAGGAAAATCTGCTCTTAAAGAAGAACCTAAGAGCAGTAAAAAAAGAAACAACAAGCAAGTTTCAGATGAAGGTCCTTCGACCAAACGTTATGAATCCCCATCTCCCTCATCACCTTTTAATGAAGAGGCTTATGCGGCCAGCCCCAAATTAGACTATGCTCATCCAGGGTGGCTGCATAACGACCTTACATAGATGTACACAATGATGAAGGAGTTGAGGGAAGATCATAACAATATTGATTTGTTGTTCAAAAAATATTATGAGCAATTCTTTGGGGATTTAAATGAACAAGCGAGGTTTTACACATATATTGCTGAGAGAGATAGAGTGATGAATGATTTTTTTAGAAACAATTTTGTTAATTTTCCTACAATGCCTATTTTTCCTCATAGTCTCACTTTTCCTCCAGTTTCCATTTATTCTGATCCACAGGTACAACATCTATTTCAAGCTAGAGTTTAAGCTCAAAGAGTACCTCCTGCTCCATCTGCTGAAGCAACACTTGCTGCCCAACCTGAACAAACTCCCTCTTCAAGGAAAAGAGGGAGGCCACGTTCTAGGATCGAGCCCATTATTGAGGAAGAGGAGGAGACTGATGAGGAGGACAAAATCCTCACCCCATCTGCTTCGGGGGAATCTGAACAATCTGAGTCTGAGGAATCGGATTATAGGGAGGATTAGGCCAAAACATCTTCTGGCCCCAGGTTACCTTACTCTCATTTTACATATTTTTGGTACTTGGCTGGCAGTTAAACAGTGGGGACACTGTTTCTCTCAAGTTTGGGGGTGAAGCAGGAAAATTGTTTGAATTGCTATGATGCTGACTTGTAGCTGTTTGCTGATTTTTCTTTGTTTTGAATGGTTTTGTTGTTTTTAGAGTTGTAGGATGTTTTCTTGTTTATTTGGTTGTTTTGAGTTAGGTAGAGATTAGTTGTTGTTTGAAGTAGAAGTAGAAAAAATGTAGGAAGGACTTGAAAAGAATTCAATAGTTGTTTGGTGGATTAATTAGAGGATTGGATTGAATTTTTGTGTAAAAGAAAGAGAAACTTTTTTTGTGAAAGGTGTGATGGAAATTGACAAGTGGATTGAGGGCAGTGAGATAATAACATTGGGAGACTAAGTGCTAAAATGAATAAGGCAGAGAATGAAGCTGAAACAAGAGGCAATTGAGTTGGTGATTAAGCCTAACCTAGTGAGGATTTGATTCATAAACAGTTAATTTTTTTCTGAGGTTCCTTTCTGGGATAGAGGAAAGAGAATTTGATTTGATGCTGGGTAATTAGGTGAGGGACAAGTTAAGCTTCAAGTGAAGAGAAAAAAAAAATTCTGATTAACCCCTTTAGCCAAAAAGCCAACCTTGAATTTTTGTCTTTGTCAACCCACTTTGAGCCTGTAGCTTAATTTTTTGGACTCCCTCATTTTTTTTCCCATCCCATGACTACCTTCCCACTTAGATATGATGGAATAAAATTTTTTTGTGTAGTTGCAATCCATTGAAAAAATGAATTAAGTTCCATGGCTGAGGGTAAAGAAAAGAGAAAGAATGCTGTCAAAGAAAAGAAAAAGAAAAAAAGAAAAAGAAAAAGGAAAAGAAAAACAGTACAAGAGAATAAAATTTTTGGCAACCATGGAAGTGTCTAGAAAATTTTTCTGATTGCATCCCTTGTCTATCATAGCTGAGTTAGCCATTCATCCATAAATTTCTCACCTTAACCCAAGCCAAGATACAGCCCATGAAGTCTTTCTGATTGAAGTCTTAATTGTGTGTCATTTAAAAGCCAAGGCATCTTATCAAGCCTATGTTGAGGCTATTCCCAGTAAAGGTGTGAGTTAAACAGCTCCCTGCACTATTGAGTGATGAACATATATGAGGAAAGAGTTTTAGCCATTCTCATTTGCCTTTTGTGAAGATGCAGTTCTCTGTATTATGAAATAATGACTCATGGTCTCCCTTGTTATTGCTCATTTGCAACTGATTACACTTGAACATTTAAGTCACACTGATCATTGATATTGTTTGTATGCTTTAATTGCAATCCTTTTTCTCTGATTGATGCATAAACTTTCGTTGAGTTGATTGCACTTCCTTTAGTGAAAATCAAGAACTGATCTTGTGAAAGTTTTGAATGAAGGATGAACTGATTTGAGAAACTGCTCAGTTTAACTAATGCCTGTTTTAAAGCTATTGAAAAGTAAAAAGAGCAAAGTGGATATTTGCGAGTGATTCAAGGTTGTGTGTTTGATTGAAAATGTAGATTCTGAGAATCCTGTTGGTGATACATGTTTTATGAGAAATGAAAGTTTTGTTTGTTGATTGAGGAACTGTTCGGCTGAAAGAATTGTGTGTTGAATTGTATTTGTTTCTTGAGGACAAGTAACAATTTAAGTTTGGGGATGTGATAAGTCTCTTAATTAAGACTTAGAACATATGATTTAGTTGGCAAATGAAGAGAAAAAGATATATTTTGCTATTAAGATACCCCAAATTTATGTTGTTTGATCTTTTGTTGGTTAACTACTAATGGGTTGTAATATTTCATCTTTCAGGCCCAATTGCTACCCAAATCAGAAAAAATCCAAGACATGAAGAAAAGAGAAGAAAGAAAGCAAGTGAAGAAAGAAATGGGCCGGACCTAAAATGCTAAAGCCCAAACGAAGAGAAGAAAGAAACAAAGGAAAGGAAAGAAAGAGGAGACAGAATCAGAAACACAAGGAAAAAGAAAACCCTAGCACACACATCTTGTGATGAAACCCACTTTCAGTCGACCAAGAACCCACACCCTCCATCCTTAGTCCTTGCCACAAATCGATCCATAAGATCAGACCGTTCCTTGTCTACGGTTCATCCATCCAAATCAACCTTCATCCACAGTCCATTAAGAGAGAAGAGAAAACCCTAGCCACTACTTTTTGGTTCAGAAAAGGCCAAACAAAACCAATGACTAATTTTGTGAGCTGGATACTGTTGTGAGTGGGGCTGAAGGAATTTTTGGACAGCACCAGTCATCATACGTATTGAGGAGTGAAATTTCATCCGAATTATCTGAGCGAGGGGTGGAGCAGCTGGGGACCACCCATTTGCAACGCGCAAGAAGCGCGTGATACCTGCTGAGCTGGGGATAAAAAGGTCATGTAGAGAAGAATAGGAGAGCTATAAAAGGAAAAAAAGGTGTGAGTGAGGTTCTTCTCTCTGGTGGTTCTGATTTTCTGGTTTGCATTTTATTTTTATGAACATTTTTAGTTTTTAATTTCTTTCAAGTTCTGGTACTGTAATGAGACTACTGTTCATCTGATGAGCCCTATGCATGTCAGTACAGCACTGTGATTTCTGGTTGTTAGGACCAGTGCTGTAGTTAAATTTAAGCATTTTACATTCTGTAATTTTTATGTTTTCATTTGCTTTTTGTAAGCTCCATTCTTATGGATAGGAGCTAAACTTTTTATAGGTTGGGTGTAGGTACCCGAACCTCAGCTTTGAACTTGTGCTGATTACTGTTTTTGGAAGTTGATTCTCATTTTGTTCAATACTGCGTTGATGTTTAATTATGCTATTGTTAAGGCTTGATGATAAGATAACATTTTTAGGAATTAGTCATTGAGAAATGACTAAGTCCAGAACTGTGTTGAACACATGGACTTGAGTATGAGAGCACTCAAGGGATGTTACTCAGAGATGAGAACAGCCTCCATGTTATGATGGATTGGACTTTAATGGTCTTTGCTTCGTTTAGCACAGAGATGTGCAGATGTTTGTTTAGGACAAAAATGTTTTTAAGAGATTAAAAGCAATAAGAAAGAATCCATCACTTGGGAAATAATTTTTAGGAACTCTAATTAGCACTCGTTTAGAGGCTGTTGGGGAAGGGGAATCGAAACTCAACCTGTTTTTAAACCTTAGTTTTCTACACTTCCGCATTATTTATCATTTGATTTTCAATATCTCACCTCTCATTCTGGTTACCAATTTCTTCATCTAAGAATCTGTTGCATTTAACTTTTCTGTTCACATCGAAAACACCAACTCATTTTCCTTTTGATTTTCCATTCCTTAATTTATTAAATCAATTTTTAAAAGAAAAATCTAAAAAGAAAAGAAGTCACTGGTTAGTATTAGTATTGTGTTTATTTGTTTTTCATTTTTACTCATTTTTAGAATAGGTTCAGTTTTAGCAATTGCAAAGTTTAGCCTAGTCACACACGCTAAAGATCCTTGTGGGAACGATAAAAGGGTCTCAAATACGCTCTGTATTACTTGTTGTCGCGTATACTTGCGCGCTACTTGCATAACTGTTAGCAAGGCAACACTTACAATACAAACAAACATGATAGTACTATTGGGTTTTGTTCTTTCACAATCAAACAAGTCCAATGTTTTCTAATTTGGATTTTAAAAACAAAAAAGTAGATATAATTTTGAGAACTACATTTATAAAACAAACATTATCAAACAGATTTTTTTAATTTTTTTATTCTAAAAATTAAAAAATTACTTTTAGAAATATATTTTAAACATATCTTTAAGAAAGAAAAGAGAAACGGAAGCTTAATTCCAATTCTTTTATTCCTACAATTCCTTCACAACATAATGATTGCATGTCCAAACTCTTAACCTTCCATATACTCCTTACATCCTAGTTGATTATAATTTCAAAATTTCTCACAACATAGGTTTCTCTCTCTATCGGTAAAATAGATTTCTAGACGGGAGGAATTGAAGTGTTTTTGTTTTTTTTGCAAAGGGATCGATGGGATCTTAGAAACATTTTCCTAGCTAGTCTTCATGCAAGGGTAGATTGGAATAATTTTGAAATTTCTCCTCCTACCCACGACAGTTATCAGAATTTGCAGAGACTGGGTGAGGTGAGATGATCCTATACGTACATTCAAGCAGAGGCGGACCTATTTTGTCGCCTATGTCCGCACTTGCGGACATGAATTTTTTTTTGATTTTTTTTTTAAAATATAGTAGTCAAATATGATATTAGTTAGATTAGGTTTTGTTTGGATATATAATGAGGGATGGAATGAAAATGAATGGAATACAGTCGGATGGAATGGGATGACATATATTTTATTGAATATTTTATGATGTCATATAACAAATCATCTTGATTAAAAACAAAAGGTGTTGGGAATAATTTTTTATCATAAGTTGAAGTTTTTTTTTCTTATTTATATTTTATTTTGTAATGCATTTGAAATTTTCATTACAAAAAAATTTCAGGGCCGCTACCCTCGAACCCCCGTCACTGAACGTGCGGACATAAAAAATATCTCCTGGGTCTTCCACTACATTCAAGCCTATAATAAATGAGTTGTATCCTTGCATGCACCCCGTATGCAACCAGTGTATTGTCATACAAATGGTATTTAGAGCGCAGCTTGCAATAATCAATCGCGAAAATAATATATTATTTTATATAAATAATCAAGGCTAATTCTCATAGTGGATTAACTTTTCCTTTTAATAACAATCGTTATGTAATTGTAGTGCTAAGACAAAACTTGAAATACCTCCTACTCATAAATAACAATTCAAAAGCATCCATAACTCATGGTGCTACTATACAAATACTTGAGTCAACAAATAAACAGATTATTTACTAGTGGCATATACAACCCCTATGCTCATCACAAATAACAACATAATCCATCAAGTCTAGTCATAATAGAGTCTCCTCATGGAAAAATGAATAATCATAATATGCATGGCTCCTAAAAATAATAAAATCTCTATGCCGACTTCTTGCCTTTATCAATGTCCGTCTAACGAACGTCATCTACTGAAAAATGTGCCCCAGAAGGGATGAGAATTAGAAATCTCAGTAAGACCCGTCCTCAAGGGATCCTCCACCCCAAGCTCACTTACAGCTATAATATAAGTTCTAAAACAGTGCATGCAGTATATATAGAAGCTGATTAATAACAAGATAAGGAGTATGGCTATACCGGGCCATTTATAGCAATAAACAATGCAGCATATAAAATAAGCATGTCATGCAATATATCAAATGAGTGTGCAATGCCGCATATGTCAATGTCTTGTGCGTATGCATCATGCCGCATATGTCAATGTCTTGTGTGTATGCATCCTTAAACATACATCATGTGGGTGCGCAATAATAATCCTACTGGCCAGAGAACAATGTAGGTATTACACACGTCTGCAACCTACCCAAAAGTATAAGGAGTTCACCTTGGAGTTCACCTTATACCCACACTATAAGAGTTCTACCCCTTACATGGAATCCACCATGCTCAGGAACCCCACACAGGTGTTGTGCACAGTATCCCACCTACAGTTTCATGTAGCAATGCACTATAACAAAATCCAGCTCAACAAAATATCCAATAGTCATAACATCAACATATATAATTTTCAAAAAAAACATATCATACACATAAACCAATCCCCCGTGGGGTTTGGTAGAACAAGCAATGGATAAAACTCAAGACCGAAAGCTTACCTATCAAGCTAAATCCTCCAACACTAACTCGGTATCAATCGGGTAGTCCACAGACACACAGTCCGACAAGTAAAGCCTATCTTGTGTTAAAAATATTATTAATAATAAGATTCCAAAATTTCATGACATTTGGGGTACTTTTTCTTTTTCGTTTAGTGACTGCAGGCTTCTCCCAATGCCCTCAAACACAAACTGTCTTTACCATTTTTAAAATTGAAATTCTAACTCTTTACCAAAATTTCTAATATTTTACTATGTTATACTAGACATCACAAGTTTTCCAACGACATATTTTATGTCTCATTTAGAGTTATATAGCTCCAGTTATATTTTCGCAAAGTGACTGTAACAAACTTAATTTATAGCAATAAAGACGCTACTTCAAACTACACCTCTATTAAAACACTTATCCAATGGCTACGAAAGTTTACAGGGTTATAGCACAATGTGTTAGCTTCACATAGGTTCAAACCTCACTCAATTTGGAGCTCTGTAGCTCAAGATATTACAATTTTACTAAACTAGGTCATTGTTGTCTCAAAGAGTATTTGATTACTGCGTCTTTCCAAAAAAAATTCGAATACTACCAGAAAAGTATTCGAAAAAATGCAGAAAACTAAGTTTTTAAGGTATAATTGACCTCCAATTATCCCCCAAACTTTTTTAGTCATTTAATTAACATACTAACATATTTTAAACACCAAAACAACTTCACGACTCAACCTTTAACCTAAATCATGCTTTCAATCATGAAGAACACAAGAAAGGTTTCTTTTCACATAAACACAAGAAAGATGTTTGATATATACCTTTGGCTCACCAAAACAAAGAAAGAAGAGGACTTTAGAGGCTTAGACTCCATTCTCTACCACTGTCAATTGATGTGCACGAATTTGGGTCTTCAAGGTTGGTTCTTTCTTCACAAAGGTGGCTTCTTGATGATGAAGAATGGTGTACAAGCAACCCAAACCTTGCAAACATGGATAGCAGCCCCTAAACTCTATTCAAACAGAAACATATCCCTTCAAGAAATGATTTTTCTCCCACTCAAAGCTTGTTCACAAGCATCAATCGTGTTTTGGTGAAGAAAGTAAGAAGAAAAGTGATAACTTGGTGGTTTTCTTGAAGAGAGAGCAATGGTGTTGGTGTAGAAAGCTTTGGGCAGCCATGAAGAATAAGGGAGGCTCTATGTGAGTGTTTAAAATCTGACCTAGGATTTAGTGCTCATTCCTGTTTATAAGTACACTCACATAAACTAACAATATTATTTTAATTAGTTTCGCTCTTTAAAATTTTATATCCTTGACCTAGACATTTTTCTATGAATTATCATATTTTTACTTTAATTTTTTTAGACACTTTTCCAGTACACATTTTCTACTACGAAATAACCGGTATCAATTTTGACATCACTACTTATTATTTTCATCGCATATTTAATATTCTTGACCTAGATATTTTTCTAAGAATATTAATATTTTTATCACTAATGTTTAAGTTACTTCGCCGGTATCCATTTATACCGTGAAATACCCGATGTTTGCACTTTTCTTTCAAAAAGAGACTTTATACTTATTATTATAATTTTTCCATAAGTATCCTACATCAATTATGGAATATTTTTCTAAAATCATATTTAACTCATTAAATTCCTAATTTAGTAGAGCGGGTTCTTACACACTCATTCGATCAGAATCTAGTGGTTGTGCTCTTTGTTATACAAAGTCAATAATATACCTTTATACACACCTTTTTGCTTTTTAATTTTGCAGTTCAGCCCCTAAATTTAGAGATTTAAGTTTCTTCCCCAAAATTTTTGAAATTTATAAAACTGTCACAAAATTCCTTAAGGATGTGTTTGTGAGTCAATATTAAGGGGGAAAGGGAAGGAAGGGGAAGACATTGCTTATGTCTCCCCCTTATATGTGAGTATTAAAAAATGGGAGAAGAGAATAGGGAATTTTTATAAAACCCTCCAATATCTTCTCACCCTTAAATCAGAGTTCCCCCAATGTGGGAGGTATGAGAAAGAAAATATAGTAAATTACTCATGTGCCCTTACTCTCTTTCCCAATTTTTTTTATTTTCTCTCTTTCTGAAAATTATTTGAAATTATTTTATTTTATTTTTTGTTTCCAAGTGTATTATTTTGAGATAAGTGATTTATAATTTTTCTAATAATTTTAATTTAGTTATAATGTGAAATAGATAATTTTAGGGAGAAAAAAATAATTTTTAGAGAAAGAAAATAACTTTTTAGAGGGAGAATTATTTTTAAAATGTGAAAATTACATAAAAATTTTTTAGAAATTTTAAATTTAATATATTGGTAAAATATAAATTATATTAGTTTTTGTTTACCAAAAAAACTTATATTAGTTTTTATAGAAAAGATAAAATTATAAAAATATCTCATTAACTCTTCATTTTTTCTTCCTTATCGTATTTTTAACTCTCAAATAAAGGAAATGTATTACACTTCATTTTTTTTCTTCCCTTCCTTTCCCTCCCTTCCTCCCTCTCTCTCTCTCTCCCCCTTAGATCCTCTTCCTTTTCTATCCCTCCAAACTCTCAATTAGCTATTGTAATAGCGGCCTTGACAGTTGGGGGTGTTATACATAAGAATATAGGCGTATGAGTTAGAATTTTGAACTATTGTTCATTTTTCTTCATTTTTGAAAAACAATGAGCCATGCTCCTAACCGAGATCTGATCGTCGGGACGATTCAACTAACATACAAAAACTGGATTCTCAAATTGCATACGAAAATTAAAAAATAAAATAAAATTAACAGGTCAATATCTGTGAAAGAGTCATATTTCGTAGAGTTGAAAGAATATGTTTAGAAGAAGAAAACTGATGAAATGTTGTTGGGAACTCGGTTTCCTCAAGCTCGGCTTCTACAGCCTTTGTGCGGAAGTCAATCAACAAGATCCTGATCTCAGATCTCGGCAATACCTTGGCCTGAACTTCACCAGATCAGGCAGTGCAGCGGAAAATCAAAAACGCAAAACAGGAGAGAGAGGAGAAGGAGATAGAACACAAGCAGTTTTAACGTGGGAAAACTTTCTCCAATGAAGAAGTAAAAACCCATGGGACCTAGTCTAGATAAAAAATTCACTATGAAAATAATGGTTACAAAGAATCAAGTACACAAATGTGGTGGTTAACACAAATGTCAGGAGCCGCTCCTTGTTTGTGCCTCTTTGCACAGGCGATCACTCATCGCCCTCGTCAGCGCTCGGGATGTTACACCTCACATCAATATGCTTAGTGCGGGAGTGATAGGTCGAATTCTTCGCAAGATGGATTGCGCTTTGATTGTCACAACCGAGCTCGTACTTGTCTTGATCATGGCCGAGTTCCATGAGGAACTTCTTCATCCACAACATCTCTTTGCTTGCTTCAGTCGCGACAATGTACTCAGCCTCAGTTGTAGATAGTGAAAGACATTTCTGAAGTCTTGATTGCCAAGAGACAGCTCCTCCGGCAAATCTCATCATATATCTCGTCGTCGATTTCCTTGAGTCGAAATCTCCCCCTAAATCAGAATCCGAGTAGCCTTGCAACTCGATTTTGCCTTCTCCAAATCGGAGACATAATCCAGTTGTACCTCAGAGGTACTTGAAGATCCACTTCACTGCTTCCCAGTGTTCTTTGTTGGGGTTTGACAGATACTGGCTTACCATTCCAACAGCATACGCCAAGTCGGGTCTAGTGCAAACCATTGCATACATCAAGCTTGCGACAGCGGATTGGTACGGGACCTTCATCATCTCATCTTTGTCTTCATCAGATCTCGGACATTGCTTCTGGTTCAGCTGTAACAGCCCATTACGTACCGGTAATGTTATCATTGCATATGGTATTAAGCGCAGTTACAATCACAGTAATTGAGTTAATTAAATTACGGGTAAACTTTTTCTTTTATTACATTCCTTTCTTTAAACATTAACCATTTCCGTAATCAATTAAAACAACGCCATAATTGTAAATGCAAAACTCGCGGAAGCATAAATATACTCAACATCAACTCTCTAAGCAATACCATTCATTTTAGCTTTTAGAAAACACATTTTCAAATTTCAACACAGTGGTAATCGATTACCATCCTTGAGGTAATCGATTACCAAAGGTTACTGTAGAAGTCAGAACCTCAAATTGGGCTCCCTTGTTTTCTGGTAATCGATTACCTGAGATTGGTAATCGATTACTAAACTAGGTAATCGATTACCAATGCTCTGGTAATCGATTACTTTGAAGACAGAAGCTCAATTTTTCGTTCCCTGCTGCATGTAATCGATTACCAATGAAAGGTAGTCGATTACTATGCAGTAAAAATGACAGATGACAGCTTTAAAGACACAGAATGAGTGAGGTAAAGTACTCCTAACACCTTGATACTTAATATACACCTTACACAGGTACTAATGCAGGATCTAGGCCCTTCCATCATGCATATTCATTAATCAATGCATCATTACAACCATTTACAATATCATAGCCATTTTACACAACCAATGGTCTATTTACAACTCAAGTCTTCCAATGCCTTAAAATACTATTAAGTGGCCATGGACAAGTCCCATGCTCACCCAAAATACAAACTAACAAGAGGCATAACTATACATCAACTTTAAAGGACTTAACATATAGTCATAAATATACAAGAGCATGGCAATATCCACATTCAACAAGTTCATAACCTAAGTCCAAAATATTAAATGCTATACTATGTACATCAAATGGAATCCTTCAATATGTCATGCTCTCCAAATGCACCTCACGCTCTACTCCTCTACTAAGCGGGTCTTTTGCCCGGAGATCCACCATGCTCAGCAAGACCTGAAATGATGTCCCCAAACGCGGGGTGAGATATACAAATATATCTCAGTAAACCAAGGGTACTAGAGGATCACTCCACCCTATGGCTCACTCAATGTGCATACAATGATCATCATATAAAATGCATAACATACAAATATCACACAACAACAACTGGGCACAAATCCAAGGACATCCACATCAGAATTCCCTTAAAGGACCCCATCATATAACTCCCGGAATCTTCCTGGTGCCTCTCCCATGGTTGAGACGACCCCATGGCAAAACCAAACTAGAACTCCTCATGAGCCCTATCCAGCGGAAGTCCCACGTTTGGATCATCCTGGTACCGCTCCCAGAGTCGGTTCCACGGCAAAACCCGACCGGAATCCCCAAAGGATATCTCCAGCGGAAGTCCAAACCAACACACATCTACTGGCCAGAGATCATAATTATACCACACAACATGCTCCAAGCATGTCACACAATCATTTCAATAATGCATGAACATACATTTATACATAATCAAAGGCATCAAATCCAACCACAACCTTCCACTAGGTGTGGTGGAACACCCGAGAGAATAAAACCCAAGTTCCAAATGTTTACCTCATTCTGAAGCCAATGCTCCACAACGTAAGCTCCAAGCTTAATTCCGCTTCTATAGCATCCGTGAGAGGCAACCTATATGATCAACAAATGACCATTAACACAATTCCAATGCAATCAATTCATTTCACACACATCAAACCCAATTAGAATCACCTAGGCCTAATGGCCAACTACATTTAATCCAATTACTTCCACCATTTTAGTCATTAAACTAAATCACCATTTATGCACTAAGGCATCACTCATTGATTATACGACATTTTCACATTATTTTCCTTATTTCCTTCAATATGGTTAAAATCTCGCACACACAACACATCCCACATTCCTCCTTTCAATTTCACTACATCAAACCAACCTACCATTCATTTAAACACCAATCACGATCATATAACATCAACTATATCATTTTTACATCATCTAACCATCTATCAACCATTGATTAAAACCATTTTTCACTTCAATTCTTCCTTCCCACTACATGGTTCGAAAATTACAAGGAACCCTCCAACAGGGTTCTCAATCCAATTCAACACTTATACTCATCATATAATCCTATTATTTACATATACCAACACACAATCAATCATTCTCAACCATTGCAATTCATGTTCACATCCCACATTTTCATCAATTTTCACCAATTTCACTAAGTTACAAAATCCAATATCACTATAAATTTTATTGCATAAATCATCACTATACATCATCACAAGCAATAAATTACAAAGGGACAACACCATTAAAGGTTCCTAACTACCCTCATTCAACATACATCATCAAAACCCAAACCCATTTCTATGATTACCATGAAACTTCAAGGGGAACAAGAATTCTTACCACCAATAGCTTGCAAATGGTCCAAGGAGTGATAATCAAGCCTCCACTCAAGCCAAAGCACCATCAATGGCCCTCAAAATCCACAAAACCGCCACCCCTTCACCATGGAAGATCTCATCACACACTCACTTTCAAGACTCTCTCAAGAAGGAACACATACTCACAACCTCAATGCAAACAACTTTGCTGTTGGAACTCTATTGATTTGGTGGCTAGATTTCAATTTGGGAAAATCAAAAAAACTCCAAAGCTTCATCCATGGAGACGCTCACGGGAGAGGAGAAGAGAGGTAGGAGAGAGAAAATGAGAGAAAAAATGGGTCATGAGCCACTTAAGTCACTCCAATCCCTAGGTGGGTCCCACACGCGATTTAACTTTAATCAATCACTAATTTCAACCACAAATTCATAACCTACGTATTTTTCTGGTTCATGACATATTTTTGTTTCCTAAAAATACTGATAAAAATTTCATGCTTATCGGTACAATTATACCGCAGTATTTTTACACCGGGAAAATCACTATTCATCAAAAAATTTGAAACTTGCCTTTCCACTCGATTTTTCGTCCTGAATCCATTTCCGGCATTATTTTTATCATTTGAGGTCTTCTACTCAATTTTTTCATGCCTCGGGTTACGTGTTTGGTAATTTACCATTTTGCCCTTTTCACACAGTCTGGCCTTAATTTTCGGATTTTCACTAATCCTTCCCTTTTAACCCACATTATAGCATATAATTTCATATTTAGATTTACGAGGTGTTATACTTTATGTGTCCGGCTAGGGGGGTGCTCACTGTTTTGGCTTTGTCCATGCTGAATCTCTTCAGAATCTTCTCAATATACTTCTCTTGACTTAGCCACAATAGCTTCTTTTGTCTATCTCGGATGATCTTGATTCCGAGAATTTTCTTTGTAGGGCCGAGGTCCTTCATTGCGAAGGATGAACTCAACGCCTTCTTCAGGGAGGCTATCCTCGATTTGTCATTCCCTACAATAAGCATGTCGTCAACATATAACAACAAAATCAAAAAATCTCCAGCCTCATGTCTCTTCACAAATACGCAGTGGTCGACTTCTGTCTTCTCAAACTTGTGATCAATCATGAATGATTCAAATTTCTTGTACCACTGCCGAGGTGCTTGCTTCAAGCCATTGAGGCTCTTCTTTAACCGACATACCAAGTCTTCTTCGTCTGAAGCTCGGAACCCTTCAGGTTGCTCCATATATATCTCTTCTTCTAAATCACCGTGAAGAAATACCGTCTTCACGTCCATTTGTTCTACCTCGAGGTCCATTGAAGCCGCCATGGCTAACACGGTTCGGACCGAAGTCATTTTCACCACAGGAGAAAATATCTCCTCAAAGTCAACTCCTTTCTTCGGATTGCAGCCTTTCACTACAATCCGGGCTTTGTACCTCAGCTTTTGCCCGTTCTCTTCATTCTTAATCTTGTAGACCCATTTGTTTTTCAGAGCTCGTCTTCCTTTTGGCAACTCGGTCAGCTCATAAGTCTGATTCTCGTGCAGAGACTTCATCTCGTCTTGCATTGCCTTTTCTTATTCTACTTTCTCTGAGCTCGTCACAGCCTCGTCATAACTCTGAGGCTCACCGTCTTCAGCAACAACAGTGTATTCATTAATGGGTATCTTGTAGAGGGTCTTCTTTCTCGAGTTGGATATCTCGACTGTTCTTCAGCTTGAGAACCTGGTTCATCATTCTCATCTCGGATCTCATCATCAAATCGGACCTCAGTGTCTTGGTTATCTTCAGCTTGTTGCTGATCATCATTTTCTTCATTTTCTTGATTTTCTCCCCCTGCTTCAGCTCGGACAGGATGGATAGGTTCTTCACGTCTGACAGTAACTCGGACTTTGGCTTCGAGATGTCATGAATGTTCTCATACTCATGAAAGATGACATCTCGGCTTCTAACTTTCTTCTTATTGATTGGATCCCAAAGTCGGAACCCGAACTCACATCTCGGCGAACCAAGATAGATGCATTCTTTTGTCTTCGCATCGAGTTTTGCCCTTTCATCTTTAGGGATATGCACGAAAGCTCGACATCCAAACACCTTCAATTGATTATAGGCCATTTTTCGACTTGTCCAGACTTCTTCTGGAATTTCTCCTTCAAGTGGTTGTGATGGTGAGAGGTTGATCAAGTCAACAGTAGTTTTGACTACTTCTCCCTAGAATGATTTCGGCAATCCGGCATTGGATATCATACTTCGGACCTTCTCTTCAATAGTCTCGTTCATCCTCTCTGCAAGTCCATTCAACTGTGAGGTCTTGGGGGGTGTCTTCTCAAGTCAGATCCCGGCCATTCAGCAATATGCATCAAAAAGGCCGCAATACTCACCACCATTGTCAGATCGGACCACCTTCAATTTCTTGCCAGTCTCCTTTTCAACCATAGCATGGAATTCTTTAAAGGATTGGAGTATCTGGTCTTTAGACTTCAACAAATATACCCACACTTTGCGGGAATGGTCATCAATAAATGAAACAAAGTACTGAGCAACTCTAAGGGATCTTTCCGACATGGAGCAGACATCAGTATGGACGAGGTCAAGAATATACTTACGTCGTCTGGGTTGATCCAGTCTCACAAAAGAAACCCGGTGCTGCTTTCCAGCTAGACAGTGCGTGCAACTCTCCAACGCTTGGCCTTTCAACCCGGTCAGAAATCCTTTCTTGTTCAGGATCTGAAGTCCTTTCTCGCTCATGTGGCTGAGGCGCTTGTGCCATAGCTCCAAGCTAGGTTCATCTCGGACAGAATTAGCTTCTCCGCCATTGATCTTTCCTTGCATCAATTTAGAGCTCTGTAGCTCGAGATATCGCAATTTTACTAAACTAGGTCGCTGCTGTCTCGCGAAGTATTCGATTACTGCAATTTTCCAGGAAGTATTCGAATACTGCCCGAAAAGTATTCGAATACTTCTTCGACAGAATGCAGAAAACTAAGTTTTAAAGGTATAATTGACCTCCAATGATCCAAACTCGATCTGGAGTCCAAGAACTCCTAAAATAGATGTTTATCAACATGCTATGAACCCAAAAACACATTTCTTTTATCAAAAGGTTCAAGTTACGATTTTTAATTGCTTAAACAAGCTTAAAATCATCAAAAGACAAAGTGTGACCAAGGTATACCTTCCAAGTTTTAAAACTCCGAAAATGAAGTGGCTTGGAGCTCCAAACTCAGCTCCAAGGTTCTGTCCTTATAGGTGCACGAAAATGGATAACAAGGTTACACATTTTCCCTCAAAATGGCTTCTTGAAGCCTTCAAAGTCAAGGACAAGACTCTCACCACAAGAACACACCAACTCAGCCCCAAAATCACCCTATGACAGTGGCTACCACTCAGAAATGGAGAACCTTTCACTCTCCAAAGGTTCAAGCACATCCACACAAGGAGTCCCTATGAAGAACTCAAGGGGAACAATGGTCTCAAGAGGGCTACAATGGAGAGAAAGCAAAGGAATGGTGAAGAGAAGGTGGCAATGGAACAGTGGAATTCTGGTCAGCCTCCACTCACGTAACAATAAACAAATGCCTAGGGTTTTGGGCCAAAGTGAGTATTTATAGCTCACTTAAAATTAAACACACAGTATTAGCATTATTTTCTACGATTAGAATTTAAATCTCAAACTTAGGATTCTGAACCTACTCAATTTTCTAGGATTTCTCATATTTTTATTTTATTTTTCGCAGCACCTTTCTGGTACGCGCTTTTCCATAACCAGTATCAGTTCTGGCACCAATTCTCATTATTTTGACGTGAAACTTGTTTTACTAGTCGTACATATTATTTTAGGAATATTCCCACACTTATTATAATTTTCTGGGATACTTCATCGGTACACATTTATACCGAGTAGCAGAATCGGTATCTGCACTTTTCGTCCGAAAAGATACTTTCAGCATTCATAATCACTTTCTATATTTATTTAAGCCTTCTTATAATTATTAAGGTCAATTATGGAGTTATTTCCTAATTTCTCATAATTACTTAAATAACTTCCTTAATTAACGGTGCAGGTTCTTATAGCGAACGACCTCAATCTTGAAAAGGCAACACAGCCTTTTGGCCTATTATACATCATCTTCAAGCGATTTAATAGGCTTAACCTGAACTTAAGGAAAACTTCCATGATATGCTCAAGCACCATAAAGAAAAAAAGGGACGGCAATGCCCTCGTCATTTGCCAATTAAGCAACTCAACTAAAAAGATTTGGAGAGATGTGATCCTAACAAAAGAATCACATCCCACTCCGAGACAAAGATGAAGACGAGTTTTGAGAGATTTGATCCTAACAAAAGGGTCACACCCCAATTCGAGATAAAGATGAAAATGGATTTAGAGATATTGATCCTAGCAAAAGAATTCACACCCCAATCCCAAATAAAAATGAAGGCGGGTTCGGATAGATGCGATCCTGGCAAAAGGATCACACCCCAATCCGAGATAAAAATGAAATTTTGGCAAGAAGCCGAGTTAAATATTATGAAACCACGGTATACGAAGCCGGGTTAGAAATTAGAAAGAGAAAAACCACCTCCATACACTTAAGACTTATAAGTCAACTTGATAAAGCCAATGTAGAAAAAGGAGGGGCTCAGATAAGAAATACACTGCAAAATAAGCAGGGGCTTAGATATGAAAGCCACCACAAAAGAAGCGGGGCCCAAATTTATAAGCTACGCCAAAAGAAGTCAGCTCAAATAAAAGAGCAATCGCAAGAGAAGTGAGGTATGTAAGGATTCTTCATTTATAAAGACGGATTATACACTTCGCTTTTCATAATAATTGAAAAAGAACCAAAATATTTGAAACTTGTCGGATATGTGCAAGAACCCGAACAAAAGTTATGTTCAAATGAAAGCACATCGTAGAACTTTAGTTTCTAGCAAGGGTATAGGAAAATAGAAGGATGTTTCTGGCAAAAAGTTAAGTTCATAAACCTAGTTAATAAAATCGGGTTAAATTAAAAAGCGAAGCCTGCATAATAGAATAGGACCTTAGCAAGGTCATTTTCTTCCGACGACACTAAAAACATAATCTGAATCAGAAAAGCAACGGTGCAAGAAGCCGAGCTCAAAATAAAAGCCTCGGAAAGAGAACCCGAGCGCGATGTTAAAAGAAGGCAAACACTACCTCGCCAGACTTAAAAACTTAAAGTGAAAAGAAGTCAAGATACTAGCGCTGAAGGCCAAATTTTGAAAGTCACGCGAAAGCAGGCTAAGAAAAAAGATGAATATAATACCTCCATTAATTAACAGCAAATGAGCTAGGCTTAAATAAACTGAAGATGCATCCACTAATCGAAGAAATCGGCAAGAAGCCGAGTTTAAGAGAAAGAAGGCTAAAGCCAATTCAAATTAATGTCGCCAATAAAAAGTAGCCAGAATCATATAAGAATTCCACTACAAGCTTAAACATTATAGCAAAACAAGCCAAATACAAAAGCGACTACAAGCGAAGAAAACTGCTTCAATAAAAATGTTAAGTCAAGATCAAAGCAAGAATTCGACTCAATCAAATTGAATAAAACATATAAGGGAAATTCAAACTACTCGAACAAAAAAGGTTCGGGAACAAACTCGATAATGTCTACTACAAATTAAAAAGGGGCCTGATCAGGAAAAAGCAAAGTGCAAAATAAGTCGGTGTTCCGACACAACTATTCGTCCAAAATCCTAGTCACAAACCGGTTTCAGAACTCGGATTAAAGGGAAAGGTCAGAAGGCCAACACCCTGATTAGCCCAAATAGGGAACTGCAGAAGCACAGACAAGTATGCCTATAAAAGGATCAAATAAAAAGAATCCAAACATGACCAAAGTTAAAAAAAACATAGCCTGACAAGCCCGTTGTAAGAACCCGCATCGTTAATTAAGGAAGTTAATTAATTAATTATGAGAAATTAGGAAATAATTCCATAATTGACCCTAATAATTATTATGAGACTTTAATAATTATTGTAAGTGAGTAATATTGCTGAAAGTCGCTTTTCTGACGAAAAGTGCAGATACCGGTTCTGCTACTCGGTATAAATGCGTACCGATGAAGTATCCCGGAAAATTATAATAAGTGCATGAATATTCCTAGAAATATATATAGGACTTGTAAAACGAGTTTCAAGTTAAAATAATGAGAACTGGTGCCAGAACTGATACTGGCTATGGAAAAGCGCGTACCGGAAAGGTACTGTGAAAAATAAAATAAAAATATGATAAATCTTGTAAAATTGAGTAGGTTTAGAATCCGAAGTTTGGGATTAAAATGATAAGCGTAGCTGTTAGTGTTAATACTGTGTGATTAACTCTAAACCGCCTATTAATAGTTCGTTTCACGAACCCTAGGTTGATTCCTCAGCCTTTGTGCATGAGTGGGCTGCTGAGTGTGTGTCTCCATGCTGGTCATCTTCTTCCTTGGCCTTCTTGCATGAAAAACCTCTCAAGTTACCTCTTTTTCCATTGATTCTTCTTCTTTCTACATGGTAAACACTTGGTATAGTGGTTTAGGAGGGTTGAGTCAGCCATATACTGAGTTGGTGTCTCTATTTTGGGAAGGTAGAGGGCTGGACTTTTAGGTTGAGTTTTGTGACCACCATTTCCTTGGTTGTGGGAGCTCCAATGAGTGACCTTTGAAGAGAAAGAACCTTTGTGGTGTGCCATTTTCGTTTTCCTTCAAAGTCAAAATCTTTGAAGTGGTTTGGTGAGCTCCAAGAGCAACATTTTCTGAGTTTTGAGCTTGGGTAAGCTTCATTACCTTTGATCATGAGTTATTTGGTTAAAAATGGAACCTTGATGCATGTAATGAATAAAAGGTTGGGTAATGCTAAACACACCTAGAAATGCACGTTCTAGCTTCTGTTTTCGTAAAATGAGTCACCTTTGAGAAGGATATCTCGCGAAATGCAGAACTGCATTCCTTCGCAAAATATCTGGATACGGATATCCGGATATTGATATCCGGATATGGGGTCTTGTGATATCCGGATATGCATATCCGGATATTGATATCCGGATATGTCGCCGACAAATATCTGGATATTCTGGGTTTTCGTGAACAGTGAAGGTACTGTTCATACAAAACTGAGTTGTGGGTTTGTGGACCCTATGTTGATGAAATTGAACTTCTGTAATTATTAAAGTAAGTCATAATCTATGTGATTAAGGGCTTGTGGCTTTGTGAGAAGCCTAAATACATGGAACGTATGAAATGCGTTGTCTTTATAATGTATAAGTGTAAAGTTGTATATTGATATGTTAATTGGTCCATAACAGATTGTGATTTTGCTATGTTTGGACTTTGAGCTTGTGTGAACTCTTGGTAGGAGGTGTCAGACTCCTACCTGCTTGTCTGAGGTTGGAGAGAAGGAGTTGTTTGGCTTGGACTTTGTCCAAGATACCACCTAGCAGATTCAGATGATCAGGGAGAAGCTGAAGCAGGCGCAGAATCACCATAAGAGTTACTACGATGTCAAGCATCGTCCACTGGAGTTCAGTGAGGGTGAGCACATATTGTAAGAACCTGCACCGTTAATTAAGGGAATTAATTAATTATATATGAAAAATTAGGAAATAATTCCATAATTGACCCTACTAATTATTATGAGGCTCTTATAATTATAGTAAGTGATTAAGAATGCTGAAAGTCGCTTTTCGGAAGAAAAGTGCAGATACCGGTTTTGCTAGTCGGTATAAATGCGTACCGAAAAAGTATCCCGGAAAATTATAATAAGTGCATGATAATTTCTAGAATAATATATAGGACTTGTAAACGAGTTTCAAGTTAAAATAATGAGAACAGGTTCCAGAAATTGATACTGGCTATGAAAAGCGAGTACCAGAAAGATGCTGCAAAAAAATATAATAAAAATATGATAATTCTTATAAAATTGAGTAGGTTAAGAATTCTAAGTTTTGGATTAATATGTTAAGCGTAGCAATTAAAGTTAATATTGTGTGTTTAATGGTTAATTGACTATAAATACTCTTATGTTGGGCACAAAACCCTAGATAACTTCTTCATGCTACGTGACTAGTGTGGGTGGCTGACCAGAAATATTTTCCATTGGCCTTCTTCACCATTTCTTGAGCAAGTTGGCACCTTTTTGCTTTGGTTCTTCTTTTTTCTTCTTGTAAACACTTGAGTGGGTGTCTTGTGAGTGTGGAGAGTGACCTTGGGGAATGTTCAGCCACTGTTGGTGAGTGGTTTTGAGGGCTGACTTGGTTGGTTAGGTTGTGGGAAGCCTTGTATTGGCACCTTGAGCTTCAAGGAGCCCTTTTGTTGTTCAAAGGATCAACCTTTCATCTCATTTTCGTGCTCCTTGCAAGTCTGTATATTTGGAGCTGTTTGGTGAGCTCCAAGAGCCTTCAATTTCTGAGTTTGAAGCTTTGGTAAGTTGCCTAACCTTGAGCATGAGTTTAAAGGGTCTAAAGGTGGTGTCTTTGCATGTAATGAGCTAAAGATGATAACCTAACGTTGGATAAAGCTTAACACACGTAGAAATGCATGTTTAAGCTTCTGTAATCGGTAAAAGTTGGACCTTTGGTTTGGATATTCGCGAAATGCAGAATCTAGGTTCTGTCGCGAAATATCCAGATATTTTGTTGTGAATATCCGGATATGGGTATCCGGATATGGATATCCAGATATGGGGATCTGAATATCCGGATATGGATATCCGGATATTGGAAGATAGATATCCGGATATTGATATCTGGATATGCCCCGGACGAATATCCGGATATTCTGGGATTTCGAAGAACAGTAGCTGCATTGTTCATACAGTAGGCTATTGAGGGTTTGTGGACCCTACATTGATGAAGTCGAACTTCTGTTTTAATTGAACTAAGTCAAAATCAAGTGGTTAAGGGCTTATGGCTTTATGTGAAGGATTAAGACATAAATCGTAAGAGGAAAACGTATTCTTTATGTTTATGCTTATGAGCTATGAATGGTGATATGCTTGCTGGTCCTAATCAGACTGTGATCTGCTGTGTGTTGGACTTGTGCTGTGTGGACTCTTGGCATTGGATAGTGAGCTTGCAAGGTAAGCTTTCGTGTCCTCGGTTTAGCCATGTTGTGGTTCCACCATGTCCCATAGGGGTATGGTTATATGCATGCTGTGTTCCACCTATACGGTAAGCCTGAGTATGTGGTAGATACAAGATGGTGAGGCTGTGGGTGAGGTGCAAGCGGTGTTCCTTGTACTACGTGTAGGTAATAGACGTATTCTGGCATTTCTCTGGCCAGTAGAATAGTATTGACACACATGGCATGAATATTTGTTGCATTGCATTGAGTTTTGAGAACTTATATTGAATTACTGCTTTTAGAACTTATATTGCACATGTAAGTGAGCTTGGGGTGGAAGATCTTTGAGGACCCCTTGTCTTACTGAGATTTCTGGTTTAGAGATCTCACCCCACGTTTGGGGAATGCTTATTTCAGGTTCAGTGTAACATCCCGAGTGCTGACAATTGTATGGTTAGTGGAAGAGCTAATGTACAATTGAATGTATGGTTAGTGGAAGAGCTAGCATACTATCAGCGGGAGGGTTACATGAATGAATCGAATAACATCGGAAAGAGAGGGATTCCAGAGATTGTGCTGGTATAGAACAGCACAACTGAGGATAGCTTATAAGAATTAATTGGTACTACCTATACTAACAAGATGCATCTACTTTTCGGTAGCCCGGATCGGAAGAACTCCACAGTTAAGCGTGCTTGACTTGGAGTAATTCCGGGATGGGTGACCTCCTGGGAAGTTTTCCCAGAAAGTGTGCGAGTGAGGAAAAAACACGCTGAAAAGTCTCGTGTTAGTGTGTGGGGATAGTCGTTGATGCTTGCAAGTGGCCGGGCGTTACAAGTGGTATCAGAGCAGGGCCTCTCATCCAGTACGGTGTGGTTCGAGGACGAACCAGGTGGAAGCTGGTGAGCATGTAACATCCCGAGTGCTAACAATTGTATGGTTAGTGGAAGAGCTAATGTACAATTGAATGTATGGTTAGTGGAAGAGCTAGCCTACTATCAGCAGGAGGGTTACATGAATGAATCGAATAACATCAGAAAGAGAGGGATTCCAAAGATTGTGCTGGTATAGAACAACACAACTGAGGATAGCTTATAAGAATTAATTAGTACTACGTATACTAAAAAGATGCATCTATTTTTCGGTAGCCCGGATCGGAAGAACTCCACAGTTAAGCGTGCTTGACTTGGAGTAATTCAGGGATGGCTGACCTACTGGGAAGTTTTCCCGGAAAGTGTGCGAGTGAGGAAAAAGAACGCTGAAAAGTCTCGTGTTAGTGTGTGGGGATAGTCGTTGATGCTTGCAAGTGACCGGGCGTTACATTCAGGTAATGCGGGGGTTGAGACCTCTAGTGGAAGGGGCCAGAGTTTAGCTGATAGATGTTACATGTTTATGCTGCTTTGCTGATATGCTGTTATGATTGGATGTTGGATCCTATTTACTGTGTTATGCTTTTAGATTCAGTTGATGGATTTCTCTGTTGAGACTCTGTTGGTTATGCTGTTTATTTGGTGAGCATGGGGATTGTCCATGCCACGTAGACTTGTTTATTTCTTGTTTAATTTGGAGTTGTATTAATGTATCATGATATTGTCCGGACTATTTGTAGTAGATCCGTGACGTAGATACTCACTTTATCTATATACTGAGGTATTTCAGTTAGATGTCTTATTGCAATTTACATGCAGGTGATATTTTATGAAATTGATTAAGTAATCAACTTGGCTAAGTATAATGACGTCATAATTGAAAAGAAAAAGATTTTCCGCAATTTTTAATTAATCGCAGCTTAATACGATAGTATGATAACATTACCGGGTATACACGGGGTGTTACATTTTATGGTATCAGAGCGACGGTTCAAGGGAAAAGCCTGTATGTATTGCAATGATTAGGATGTTTGGTTGTGTCTGTCTTGTGTGTTTGCTCTGTTGGGCTTTATTATAATGATGCGTGTGTGATCACACTGCGTGGGCCTGATCAACTCATAATGTGTGTAACTTGTGCAAGAGTCATGGTAATACCCAGGAGAACACGAGAGGCTGTTGAGGGTCAATCCGACCCAAATCTTGACTGCATTGGCTGAGATGCAGGAGGCCACTAGATTGGCCAACATGGCAATGATGGAAGCCGCTTGAGAAGCGAGCCAGAAGGCCACGGAGGATGCTCTTGAGGAAAATCGGCTGGCGAACATGACCTTGATGCGGGTTAGGTTGGAGGAGATGAGGGTTGGCCCTGCTATTGGCCAGTATCCTCCGCCACAACCTCCACCGCCACCGCCGCCGCTGCCTCCACCCAGTGTTCAGGATGAGACCCTGAGTCACATTGGTAGTGCTACTCATGTCGCTGGGGTGATGGAACCCTATTTGGAGCCTGCTGAGGACCGTGATGTGATTGACCGACGGCTGAATGCTTTCAGGAAGCATAAGCCACCTTCTTTTGATGGGTCTCTGGACCCTATTGCTGCAGCGAGATGGCTGCAATCTTTGGACAAGATCTTTTGGGTCATGCAGTGTACGGATCCGCAGAAGCTGATGTTCGCTACTTACATGCTGGAGGGCGATGCCCATCAGTGGTGGACGAACACCTCTTGTGCTTATGAGATGCAGGGTCATGTTATGACGTGGCCATTCTTTGAGGACTGCTTTTTGGGCAAGTATTTCCCTTATGACGCGCATGAGAGGAAGCAAGGGGAATTTGATAGATTGGTTCAGGGCTCAATGTCTGTTGAAGAGTACCTGGCCAAGTTCAATGAACTTGTGAAGTTCGCACACTTTCGGATGGCGGTGCCTACTCCGATGTTTTTGGCTGCTAAGTTCCGCGGAGGACTTAGTGAGGTGATTGCAGAGCATATTATTGGAGTTGCTTCGAGGGATTTTGGTACACTGGTTCAGCAGTGTAAGGACTTTGAGGATGTCTGCATTACGAGTAAGGCCAAGAGGGCCAAGGTTGAGGAGACCAAAGGTACGAGTGGTTCCACTTCCTGGTAGGACAAGATTTTTGCTGAGAAAGGCAAGGGGAAAACAGTTTACGACATGGCAGGCGGCTGGTTAGTTCAAGAGGATTTCTCCGCAGCAGGGAAGCTTTGCGAGGCCTCCTTCCACTCCTAGATGTTCGGGGCGTGGAAAGGAGCTTGTGGGACGTTGTGCTTCAGAGCAGTTGGTATGCTTCAGTGTGGCAAGGAAGGCCACTTTTCTAGAGACTTTCTGTCATCGACGGCGAGAGCTGCAGCTGTTCAGGCAGTTCTATTGCAGATGGTTCCTTGGCACCTACTTCGGCACCTGTAGTGCCACCTGCTACTGGGTGTGTCTACACGTTGGATAGGTAGCAGTCGGATTGAGCTCCGAACCTTGTCAGAGGTACTATGTCTGTTGGTCATTCATCTGTTGATGTATTGTTTGATTTTGGGGCTACGCATTCGTTTGTTGCAACCCCGATTGCTTTGGGGCTTGAGTTGCCCATGTCTGTGCTTTCTCCACCGTTGCGGGTGACTACGGCCACCGGAGAAAAGTGTGATGCTACCACTGTACATCGAGATGTCGTGTTTCAGTGGGAGGGCCGTGACTTCTCGGTAGATCTGATAGGGTTGCCGATGGCTAATTTGGAAATCATCCTTGGCGTGGATGGATTGTTCAATAGTTGATTGATTGATTGTTGTTCCTAGCGAGTGGTGATGTCTCCGTGTGATTCTGCAGCTAGTTCCTCACTGTACATTTCATTGCTGCAGGCTAGGAAGGCCTTGAGAGCAGGGGCATTCAGATATGTCATGTTGGGAGATTTAGTGAGCGGGACACAAAAGGATATCATTGGCATTCTTGTGGTGAGGGAATCCCTCGGAGTATTTCCGGAGGAGATTCCTGAGTTTTCGCCACAAAGGGAGATAGAGTTCTCCATTGACTTGTTGCCTGGTGTGGGGCCGATTTTGTTAGCTCCATATCGGATGTCGCCACCAGAGTTGGCTGAGTTGAAGTAGCGTTCTGAGGGTTTTTCGGCGAAAGACTTCATCCGACCGAGCGTGTTCCCTTGGGAAGCACCAGTCATGTTGTTTTTTAGGCAAGATGCCTTACGCCATTACTTTAGCGTGATGGTGTTTTGTTTGAGGATGTGAAATTCTCTTCAGAAAAACTGAGTGTGTAACACTTGGAATTTGTGGCAGTGGCCACGCGCGATCTGGTATATGCGAGACAGTGCATGTACAAATCATCTGTGAGTTGAGTGGTCTCCATGGCTCTAGGATCTTATGTTGATTATTGATATGCTTCATAAGTAGTTCCCATATTAACATCATGGTTAGTGTCAAGCATGAAATGAGTACGATAGATTTTTGTAATGTATTAATATCATTTCACCTTTAATTGAGTTTCGATTTTGCAGAGGCCATGAAGATTAAGGTATATTGTTGCTTTTAGTATTCGAATTATTATGTTACTAAGATTGAAAATTTTGCAGGTGTACGTGAACAAAGGTACGTTATTATTTGAATGAATATGCTAAATGACATGTGTTGTTTGAAATGAGTATGATTTTGATTTCGTACAATAAACATGAATATGAAGTTATTTTGAAAATAATGATTTATCAAATTGTGAGACTAGTCGATGTTAGAGTCATGGAATAAGACCAAACTCACTCGAGTTTTGTGTGGATTCTTGAGTTGTGGGGTTAGGTCACCTCTATTGAGAGAGTGACTAGTGATCCCAGAGTTTTGAATGGCATTTTTGATGTCATTGTGAAACTTCGAGTTTTGTCTGTGACCTCTTTGTTAGGGGTGCACTTCTCGAGAGGGAGACTGTGAGAGTCATGAATGAGCTCATGGAGAAGATCCAAGAGGCATAAGTGCAGAGAGAGTGCCTGGACTACGTGAAGAACTAAGACGGTGTGCCTTGGAATGAGGATGGACTTCTGTTGTTTCAGGAGCAGATTGTGATACCTCAGGTCCTTTGACCGAAGAGGTTATGGATGAGGCCCATAAGGGACAGTTTACTGTTCATCCTGTTGCGACAAAGATGTATCAAGACCTAAAGAGAAATTTCTAGTGGCCAGGAATGAAGAAGGACATTGTTTGCGTGTCTTTTGTCGTGATGCCTGAAGGAGAAGAATGAACACTAGAAGCCGTTTGGTAAGCTTCAACCTCTTGAGGTACCGCAGTGGAAGTGGAAAAGTATTTCCATGGACTTCGTGATGAGTTTGTCTAAGACTCAGGCTAGCTGTGACTCTTTCGGGTCATCATGGATAGATTGTCAAAGTCTTCCCACTTTCTTATGGTAAATGTGAGCTTTTCTTCAGAGCAGTTGGCCTAACTGTGTGTTCGCGAGATCGTGAGGCTTTACGGGGTGCCCGAGAGTATCTTTTGCGATAGGGACCCAAAGTTCACATCTCGGTTCTGGGAGGCACTGCGGAGAGCTTTTGGAACTCAGTTGAGACTAAGTACAACCTATCACCCTCAGCTTTTGGACCATCCAGATCTTGGAGGACATGCTGAGAGTTTGCACTTTCGGGCAGGGCTCAGCATGTGATAGGTATCTGGCATCGGTTGAGTTTTTGTGAAATTGTGTTTTTCCTTGCTAGCCTGGGCATGGAACCCTGCGAGACGCTGTTTGGTAGGAGGTGTAGAACTCCCACCTGTTGGTATGAGGTTGGAGATAAAGAGTTGTTTGTCTTGGACTTCGTCCAATTTACCATCTAGCAGATTCTGTTGATCAGAGAGAAGCTGAGACAGGTACAGAATCGCTAGAAGAGTTACTACGATGTAAAGCATCGTCCACTGGAATTAGATAAAGGTGAGCACGTGTTTGTAAAACTTTCACTGTCACCGGTGTTGTTTGGGCACTCAGAGTGAGGAAACTGAGCCCGCGATTCATTGGGCCATACCAGTTACGTGGTAGAGTAGGACCTGTTGCCTACCGGTTTGCCTTGCCTCCGAACTTGGCCAACACCCACGACGTGTTTCACGTGTCTTAACTTCGCAAGTTTGTAGCGGATCCTTCGCATGTGGTGCAACCGGATGTTGTGGAGGTTCGTGAGAACTTGAAAACTCCCGTCGGACCACTCAAGTTTCTCGATCGTGGCGAGGAGCAGTTGAGGAGCGAGATCATTTCGATGGGCAGAGTACGTTGAACGGGAAGAATTCCTGAAGGGTAATTCTGGAAGCGAGAGGACGAGCTTCTCCGACAGTATCCCGCGCTTTGGGACATGTATGTTTCTGATTTTGAGGAGAAAATCCTAAAAAGGTGGGGTGAATGTAAGAACCCGCACCGTTAATTAAGGGAATTAATCATTTATATATGCAAAATTAGGAAATAATTCCATAATTGACCCTAATAATTATTATGAGGCTCTTATAATTATAGTAAGTGATTAAGAATGCTGAAAGTCGCTTTTCGGAAGAAAAGTGCAGATACCGATTTTGCTAGTCGGTATAAATGCGTACCAAAAAAGTATCCCGAGAAATTATAACAAGTGCATGATAATTTCTAGAATAATATATAGGACTTGTAAAATGAGTTTCAAGTTAAAATAATGAGAACTAGTGCCAGAAACTGATACTGGCTATGAAAAGCGCGTACCGGAAAGGTGCTGCAAAAAAATATAATAAAAATATGATAATTCTTGTAAAATTGAGTAGGTTAAGAATCCTAAGTTTGGGATTAATATGTTAAGCGTAGCAATTAAAGTTAATACTGTGTGTTTAATGGTTAATTGACTATAAATACTCTTATGTTGGGCACAAAACCCTAGATAACTCCTTCATGGTACGTGACTAGTGTGGGTAGCTGACCAGAAATATTGTCCATTGGCCTTCTTCATCATTTCTTGAGCATGTTGGCACCTTTTTGCTTTGGTTCTTCTCTTTTCTTCTTGTAAACACTTGAGTGGGTGTCTTGTGAGTGTGGAGAGTGACCTTGGGGAATGTTCAGCCACTGTTGGTGAGTGGTTTTGAGGGCTGACTTGGTTGGTTGGGTTGTGGGAAACCTTGTGTTAGCACCTTGAGCGTCAAGGAGCCCTTTTGTTGTTCAAAGGATCAACCTTTCATCTCATTTTCGTGCTCCTTGCAAGTCTGTATATTTGGAGCTGTTTGGTGAGCTCCAAGAGCCTTCCATTTCTGAGTTTGAAGCTTTGGTAAGTTGCCTAACCTTGAGCATGAGTTTAAAGGGTCTAAAGGTGGTGTCTTTGCATTTAATGAGCTAAAGATGATAACCTAACGTTGGGTAATGCTTAAGACACTTAGAAATGCATGTTTAAGCTTCTGTAATCGGTAAAAGTTGGACCTTTGGTTTGGATTTTCACGAAATGCGGAATCTGGGTTCTGTCGCGAAATATCCGGATATTTTGTTGTGAATATCCGGATATTGATATCCGGATATGGGGATCTGAATATCCGGATATTGGAAGATAGATATCCGGATATGCCCCCGACGAATATCCGGATATTATGGGATTTCGAAGAACAGTAGCTGCACTGTTCATACAGTAGGCTATTGGGGGTTTGTGGACCCTAGATTGATGAAGTTGAACTTCTGTTTTAATTGAACTAAGTCAGAATCAAGTGGTTAAGGGCTTATGGCTTTGTGTGAAGCCTTAAGACATAAATCGTAAGAGGAAAACATAGTCTTTATGTTTATGCTTATGAGCTATGAATGATGATATGCTTGCTGGTCCTAATCAGATTGTGATCTGCTGTGTGTTGGACTTGAGCTGTGTGGACTCTTGGCATTGGATAGTGAGCTTGCAAGGTAAGCTTTCGTGTCCTCGGTTTAGCCATGTTGTGGTTCCACCATGTCCCATGGGGGTATGGTTATACGCATGTTGTGTTACATGCTTTTGATGTTTTGAAAATGCTATTGAGCTGTTATATGCTATTTCCTTTATGATATGCATGTGGTGTTCCACCTATACGGTAAGCCTGAGTATATGGTACATACAAGATGGTGAGGCTGTGGGTGAGGTGCAAGCGGTGTTCCTTGTACTACGTGTGGGTAATAGACGTATTCCTGCATTTCTCTGGCCAGTAGAATAGTATTGACACACATGGCATGAATATCTGTTGCACTGCATTGAGTTTTGAGAACTTATATTGAATTACTGCTTTTAAAAATTATATTGCACATGTAAGTGAGCTTAGGGTGGAAGATCCTTGAGGACCCCTTGTCTTACTGAGATTTCTGGTTTAGAGATCTCACCCCATGTTTGGGGAATGCTTATTTCAGGTTCAGGTAATACGGGGGTTGAGACCTCTAGTGGCAGGAGGCCAGAGCTTAGCTGATAGATGTTACATGTTTATGCTGCTTTACTGATATGCTGTTATGATTGGATGTTGTATCCTATTTACTGTATTATGCTTTTAGATTCAGTTGATGGATTTCTCTGTTGAGACTCTGTTGGTTTTGCTGTTGATTTGGTGAGCATGAGGATTGTCCATGCCACGTAGACTTGTTTATTTCTTGTTTAATTTGGAGTTGTATTAATGTATTAGGATATTGTCCGGACTATGTGTAGTAGATCTGTGACGTAGATACTCACTTTATCTATATATTGAGGTATTTCAGTTAGATGTCTTATTGTAATTTACATACATGCGATATTTTATGAAATTGATTAAGTAATCAACTTGGCTAAGTATAATGACGTCATAATTGAAAAGAAAAAGATTTTTCGCAATTTTTAATTAAGCGCTGCTTAATACGATAGTATGATAACATTATCGGGTATACACGGGGTTTTACACACATGTTTGTGGGACTTTCACCTGTCACCGGTGTTGGTCGGGCACTCGGAGTGAGGAAGCTGAGCCCGCGGTTTCTTGGGCCATATCAGATCCTTAGTAGAGTAGGACCTGTTGCCTACCGGCTTGCCTTGCCTCCGAACTTGGCCAACATCCACGACGTGTTTCACGTGCCTCAGCTTCGGAAGTACATAGCGGATCCTGCGCACGTGGTGCAACCGGATGATGTGGAGGTTCGGGAGAACTTAAAGACTCCCGTCGAACCACTCAAGATTCTCGATGGTGGCGAGAAGCAGCTAAGGAGCAAGATCATTCCGATGGTCAAGGTACAGTATACGGGAAGAAATCCTGAGGAGTGTACTTGGGAGCGAGAGGACGAGCTTCTCCGGCAGTATCCCGACTTTCGAGACATGTATATTCTGATTTTGAGGTCAAAATCCTAAAAAGGTGGGGTGAATGTATGAACCCGCACCGTTAATTAAGGAAGTTAATTAATTAATTATGAGAAATTAGGAAATAATTCAATAATTGACCTTAATAATTATTATGAGACTTTAATAATTATAGTAAGTGAGTAATAATGCTGAAAGTCGCTTTTCTGACGAAAAGGGCATATACCGGTTCTGCTACTCGGTATAAATGCGTACCAATGAAGTATCCCAAAAAATTATAATAATTGCATGAATATTCCTAGAAATATATATAGGACTTGTAAAACGAGTTTCAAGTTAAAATAATGAGAACTGGTGCTAGAACTGATACTGGCTATGGAAAAGCGCGTATCGGAAAGGTACTGCAAAAAATAAAATAAAAATATGACAAATCTTGTAAAATTGAGTAGGTTCAGAATCTGAAGTTTGGGATTAAAATGCTAAGCGTAGCTATTAGTGCTAATACTGTGTGATTAACTCTAAACTGCCTATTAATAATGCATTTCACACAACCCTAGGTTGATTCCTCAGTCTTTGTGCATGAGTGGGCTGCTAAGTGTGTATCTCTATGCTGGTCAACTTCTTCCTTGGCCTTCTTGCATGAAAAACCTCTCAAGTTACCTTTTTTTCCATTGATTCTTCTTCTTTCTACATGGTAAACACTTGGTAGAGTGGTTTGGGAGGGTTGAGTCAGCCATATACTGAGTTGGTGTCTCTGTTTTGGGAAGGTAGAGGGTTGGTCTTTTGGGTTGAGTTTTGTGACCACCATTTCCTTGGTTGTGGGAGCTCCAAGGAGTGACCTTTGAAGAGAAAGAACCTTTGTGGTGTGCCATTTTCGTTTTCCTTCAAAGTCAGAATCTTTGAAGTGGTTTGGTGAGCTCCAAGAGCAACCTTTTCTGAGTTTTGAGCTTGGGTAAGCTTCATTACCTTTAATCATGAGTTATTTGGTTAAAAATGGAACCTTGATGCATGTAATGAACAAAAGTTGATAACTTAAGGTTGGGTAATGCTAAGCACACCTAGAAATGCATGTTCTAGCTTCTGTATTCGTAAAATGAGTCACCTTTGAGAAGGATATCTCACGAAATGCAAAACTGCATTCTGTCGCGAAATATCCGGATATTGATATCCGGATATGGGGTCTTGTGATATTCGGATATTGATATCCGGATATGTCTTCGACAAATATCCGGATATTCTGGGTTTTCGTGAACAGTGAAGGTACTATTCATACAGAACTGAGTTGTGGGTTTGTGGACCCTATGTTGATGAAGTTGAACTTCTGTAATTATTAATGTAAGTCAGAATCTATGTGATTAAGAGCTTGTGACTTTGTGAGAAGCTTAAAGACATGGAACGTATGGAAATACGTTGTCTTTATATTGTATGAGTGTAGAGTTGTATATTGATATGTTAATTGGTCCATAACAGATTGTGATTTTGCTGTGTTTTGGACTTTGAGCTTGTGTGGACTCTTGGCATTGGATAGTTAGCTTGCAAGGTAAGCTTTTGTGTCCTCGGTTTTGCCATTGTTGGTTCTACCATGTCCCATTGGGGGATGGTTATATGCATGCTGTGTTACATGCTTTGATATTTTGAAATGTTTTATAGCTGGTATGTACAATGGCTTATAATATGTATGTGTTGTTTCTACTTAGTCGGTAAGCCTGAGTATGTGGCGTCATACAAGATAGTGAGACCGTGGGTGGGTGCAAGTGGCGTCTTGCATCATGTGTGGGTAATAGATGTATTCCTGCATTTCTCTGATCAGTAGAATTGAATTGACACACATGACATGATTATCTGTTGCATTGCACTATTTTAGAAATTATATTGTTAAACTGCTTTTGGAACTTATATTGCACATGTAAGTGAGCTTGGGGTGGAAGATCATTGATGACCCCTTGCCTTACTGAGATTTCTTGTTTAGAGATCTCACCCCACGTTTGGGGATGCTTATTTCAGGTTCAGTTAACTTGGGGGTTGATGCCTCTAGCGGCAGGAGGTTGGAGCTTAGCTGATATTGATGTTATATGCCGCCATGTTTGGATGCTGGATTATATCTGCTGATGTTATGCTTTTAGCGCGTTATTATTATGTTGCTGTTGTTGAGACTTTTGTGGGCTTTGTTGCCTTATTTGGTGAGCATGGGATTTGTCCATGCCACATTGATGTTAGTACTTTTTAGCTTGAGTTGTGTAACCTATCAGGGCTGTCCGGTCTCCGTGACTAGAGACATATTGATGTTAATTTTATATTGAGGTATTTCAGTTAGCTGTCTTTTGCAATTTACATAGAGGCGATGTTTTGAAATTGATTAAGTAATCGAGTTGGTAATGATTAATGACATCATAATTGAAAAGAAAAAGATATTTCGCATTTTTAATTAAGCGCAGCCTAATACGATGACATGATAACATACCGGATAGATACGGGGTGTTACACTCTGACTTTGCAGTTATTGTCTACTGGCTGGAGGCCGGGCAATCGTACTAAAGCAAAAATCAAAGATCAACAAGTGGGATGAACCTCCAAGATCCAATGGCTTACCCCATGATGCTTCCCTTCCTTTGCAAGCTTTCTTCTAGCTCACTAATCCATACTAATTTCTCTTTTGGTATGTCAACCTTGTAATTCCTTCCAATCACCAATACACCCCCTTTTGTTCTTGAAATCGAAGGTTTGTTTTTCAACCCAATGCCTCATCCAATGAAGGTCCCTCAATCAAAGAGTCACCTTGGTCATCTCACAAACCACCATAGAACACTTGGAGAAGGAGTTCCTAAGCTCCAATGGGTTAAAAACACCTCAATTTCACCAAAATCCTAAAATTCTAAAATGTTTTGGAAGGATGGATCTCTCTCCACACGAAGTCAAGAAGAAATGATGGTTGGGATTTGATGAGGGCAGAATTTTACACAACTTAGTAGTTGGAACTTTTGATGTTTCATCCACTCAAATGGAATTGAGGATTTCTTTCTCTCATGGAGTTCATAGATGGAGGAAGAAGGTGAGGTATGAGGTGAGTGGTCTTTGTGTCTAATTTTTTTTTGGCTTAACTCACTTAAGTCATCTATTAACCTTGGTTAATGGTCTAAACATGGTAACTTTCCATTTTACCTTTCTCTCTTATTTCATCTAGCCAATAACTTGATATTTTTCGAACATGTGATTTAATCTCATAAATCCCATAAAACTCAATAAATTAGTCTCTCACTAATTTATTCACAAATCTCCAGTAATTTTGCCTAATTGTACTTTTATCGAATAAGGGAAAACTATGAGCTTGTAATTCATATAGAGTTCGGATTCTATTTATAAATATAAATGTCATCTCCTTATCATTTACCTATTCACCGTCGGACGCATATATGATTAGATTTTTCACATCTCTTGGCTAACTATTTATCTGTAAATTTATAAAACGGGTTAAACCTGAAAACTTTAAACCCATCTATTCCGGTTGAATTACCGATCTGAATAGAAAAGACAGCTGCGTGAATGAATATAATGTGAAAAGCAAAGAAACAATTTGTCTGATTAATTATATAGAAGTAAGATGTTGTAGTATATATATATATATGAAATGTTGTGAATTCTTTTATGAGATGGTACAATTACAACTTATTACGGGCTTTTGTTGCACCTTATTCAAAAAATCAAAGTAAACGTCAAGTTAAGAGGAAGGAAAGTGGATTAAAGTACAATCATTCCAAATCTTCTCACTCCTTTGCAAAATTTGAGTTTGGTTTTGCTTGTAGGATGGCGTATTAACCATAAATTTTGTAACGTCTCTGTGGCAAGATTTTCCCTCATCCTTCACAAGGCTGAGGCAACAATTATTGTCTACTGTTTGATTACCAACAAATATTGAAAAGAAAATTTGTTGACCACAGTTTGGCTTTAACTTGTTTACACAATCACTCAAATATTTTTGGTACGGCGACAGTGGCTGTGACACTTTATTATGGTCATTGGAGGAATTCAAAGATGATTGCACAATTTGAGAAGAAAGTGATGTACTGATCAATAAGGTATAACACACCATAAATGTCATCGATATATAAAAGCTGCTGAAAGATGCCATGGCCCTTTAGACAATAGTATTTTACTCTTTCTTCCTTTGAGGCTTTTTTTTTGGGTATCCTGCTTCCTTTGAGGTTTTGCTTGCGTAGTAAGTGATCAATATAGCCATATTTATACTTTAAATTTCAACGTAAACATTTGCAAAAATCAATAGGTACCACTAACTCCACCGAAATAAATAAAGTAAGTTACTAGCTTGTTATTTATTAGTTAATAAACGTCATTCTTTAATTGCCTTGCAAATAACGTTTAATTAGTTCATCGAATTCGTAGTTCTTTTTTTTTGGCAAAGTTAATAATTATATTTTTTATTGTTGTTATGAAATGGGTACGTGTGAAGAGAGGTTACGTGTATTATTAGCTGATGTGTGACGTAACTTATTTTTTGCCTACTTTAGCTTAAAAAATGTAAAAACAAGTTTTCTTTTGGCTTTCGAAAAACATTATTCAATATAATAAACTAAGAATTAGCCCATTAAATGTTATGAAAGTAAGGATAAATGTTACTATATGGTAATTCAAGGGTAACACTTTAAAAATTACTTTTGATAAAAATAAAAATAAATTATATATACTTTGAGTACTTGTGGTGAAATATAAACATTTTTTGTATCTATATTTTTCTACTAAAAACTATGGTTATGTACCCTTAGTAAATGCTATCCTTAGTATATATGAAGCAAATGCAACATCAAGAGCAAGAAGGGGTATATGACAAATTCTAGGATTTATATTCGCAGGTGGAGTTAACCAGAGTTAAACAGAGATTAATAGTTATTCGGCAGTTTTTATTTTTGACTGATGTAGAATTGATATTCAACAATCAGATTCAAATACGATGAGTGACCTGAACCATATGAATACAAGAACTCCTATATATAGGTCACTTAAGACAAAAATTTAATCAAAATGCAAATCACCAAATTTAAATTAATTGCAGATCACTTAACACTGGACTAGTTAATAAATCAGTCACAAAATTGGAATCAGTTTGTTATCCAAAACAGAAAATATCTAAAAATATCACGGAATAAACTTCGTATACAATTCTAGTATCCTAAATGCAAACCAATCAGAGGATCAAGTTTACCAAGTGTACAATATAAAAAATATTAATCTAAACCGTGCCTTATATAAAAATATTCAAGGGTAATGCATACTTCACTCATTCCCAACCTAATATACTAATGAACATAGTAACCAAGTCTGTCAAAAAGTCAAAAAACAGTCCTAACAAATTCAGCAACACAATTGTTTTCGGTAGACCTCAATTTCAAGCCAATATATATATAGGCAGGATCCTTTGACATCGGTATCAATTTTTGAAATTTGATACCAAATCCTAATAGCTGATTTCTGCCAATCAAACTTATTAATTAATTATTATCTCAATAAATGATACTGTTGATTGGTGGAAATCAACTATTAGGATTTGATGATAAATTTCAAAGTTTAATACCGGTGTCAATGGATTTTACTTTTATATATATATATATATAATATATATATATATATATATATATATATATATATATATATATATAAAGCGGATGTACAATGACTTCATATAAGGGTTGGTGCGGTCAAAAATTTATAATTATGTATTACGGGTAGTACATAATTATAATATTAAAGTTGGTGTTTTTAGAAATACAACCATGTACTAAAAGTAGTACATAGTTATGATACTAAAGCTGCTTTTTTTCTCTTTCTTCAATAACTTTTTTTGAGGCTTGTTAGGTGACGTAGGAGAGAAAAAAAGTAACTTTAACATTATAACTATGTACTTCCTGCAGTACATAGTTTTTTTTATGAAAAAAACAATAACTTTAATATTATAACTACGTACTACCGGTAGTACATAGTTATTTTTTTGACATAAAATAACTTTAGTATTATAATTGTGTACTATAAATAGTACATAGTCATAATTTTTTGACCGCACCAAACCTTATATACAGTGACATTATACATCATTTTATGTATATATATATATGGGTCAGGATCATTTTACACCAACGTAAGTTACACTCTGAATCTTGTCCGTTATTCTCACTTATATCTAATGGCTCAAAATTTTTAGTAATGTGAGTCATTGGATACAAGTGGATCAATGTTCAAGATAAAGTGTAAGACTTCTAACTCTTACACTGGTGTAAGAATATCCTGCCCATATATATATATATATATATATATATATATATATATATATATATATATGTATGGTAAACAACTTCTCCTTTCACAGGAGAAGTCTGTTTCTTTCCTGCATAGAGTTTAAGGTGGGATCCACTCTATTTAAAAAAAAAATCATAACTTTCAATGTGAGTGCTGCAAAAAAAAAAAAAAAAAAAAAAAAACTTCTCTTATGAAAGGAGAAGTTGTTTACCCATTTATATATGGGGAAATGATGTATAATTTCACTGTATATAAGGTTTGTTGGGTTATTCAAGTGTAATGAGTCCTACATTGATTGGAATGAGCTAAGTGAAATGGATATAAGTGGATGGACCCATGAACCGAATTCCTTAAGATTTTGGATTAAGACATGGTGTCAGACCCACTTGATATATGGTTGATGTAGCCTTAGCCCATTGGTGGTGGTCTTCCGCCACGGGCTTCCCTTGGACCCGCCTAACAGTGGTATCAGAGCCAATGGTTTGGTTTCTGACTCCAATACTTGAAAAGAAAAGACTTCCGTAGAAGTTGCCCATAAGGGGGACATGATGTTGGGCCTCGCACTTGAGGGGCTGATGTTAGAAATATTCAAGTGTAAGTAGGTAAAATGTCCCATATCGGTTAGAAATGAACAAAATGATGACGATATAAGTGCAAAAAATCCATAAACCTAAATCCTTAAGGTTTTGGATTGAGATATGGTTTCGGCCCACTTATTATAGTTTGTCGCTTGGCCCATTAATAGAGATATCATTTCCAAAGGGTTTTCGGCTCCTCCTTACCATTCCTAACAAGGTTTGGTGCGGTCAAAAAATTATAATAATTTATTACGGGTAGTACATAGTTATAATATTAAAGTTATTTTTTTTCAGAAATATAACTATGTATTACCGGTAATACATAGTTATAATATTAAAGTTATTTTTTCACTCTTCACGTCACCCGACAAGCCTTTGAAAAGTTACTGAGAGAGGAAAAAAACACTTTTAATATCATAACTATGCACTATAACTATGTACTACTCGTAGTACATAGTTATATTTCTAAAAAAGCAACTTTAATATTACACATGCAGTCACGTACGTCCGCTTTACCCTATATATATATATATATATATATATATATATATATATATATATATATATGGGTTCGATTTTTCTACAGCCGCTTTACGTGCAGCAGTGTCAAATATTCCATATATATATGTTAAAGAATTTAATTTGGAGAATTATAGCCATACACTTGTCATTGTTGCACGTACAATAACTTTAGATACGATTTTACCTATATTGTGTGTGTGTAAACAACGAACCGAATATTTATCAATAGAGTCTTATGAATCAATGTAGAAAACAGGTCAAGGTTATTACTTAATTATCACAAGACAAGTCTGGTTCTATGGCAGTCCAATTATTATCCAACAAGATATACAAATATATGCTCAAGTCACAGATAACTTCAAGAATGAAGAAATAGGCACAATATTTAGCTATTTACATTCCACTGTAATGGTGGCTCAAGCCATTACCTTATATGTGCTATGGGTATGATGAGCTCGAATCACAACAGGTTGTCCCCTGTCCATAGCCATTGAGATTCTCCACCCTTGATATCCGAGATTCTAAATCACATCATGACCCTTAAATTATGGGGAAGACAGCCCACACTTTCACATACCATATTTTGAAATTTCTCCTCCTAGCCCACACTGGGTGAGGTGAGATGGTCCTATACGTACATTCAAGAAGAGGCAAACCTATCTGGTCGCCTATGTCCTCACTTGCGGAGATGAATTTTATTTTTTTTTGATTTTTTTTTTAAAATATAGTAGTCAAATATGATGTTGGTTAGATTAGGTTTTATTTGGATATATAATGAGGGACGGAATGAAAATGAATGGAATAGAGTCGGATGGAATGGGATGACATATATTTTATTGAATATTTTATGATGTCATATAACAAATCAACTTGATTAAAAACAAAAGGTGTTGGGAATAATTTTTTATGTTAAGTTGAAGTTTTTTTTTCTTATTTAAATTTTATTTTTTAATGCATTTGAAATTTTCTTTACAAAAAAATTTCAGGGCCGCTGCCCCCGAACCCCCGTCACTAAACGTGCGGACATAAAAAATATCTCCTGGGTCATCCACTGCATTCAAGCCTATAATAAATGAGTTGTATCCATGCATGCACCCCGTATGCAGCCAGTGTACTATCATACAAATGGTATTTAGAGCGCAGCTTGCAATAATTAATCGCAAAAATAATATATTATTTTGTATAAATAATCAAGGCTAATTCTCATAGTGGATTAACTTTTCCTTTTAATAACAATCCTTGTGTAATTGTAGTGCTAAGACAAAACTTGAAATACCTCCTACTCATAAATAACAATTCAAAAGCATCCATAACTCATGGTGTTACTATACAAATACTTGAGTCAACAAATAAACAGATTATTTAATAATGGCATATACAACCCCTATGCTCATCATAAATAACAACATAATCCATCAAATCTAGTCACAATAGAGTGATCTCCTCATGGAAAAATGAATAATCATAATATGCATGGCACATAAAAATAATAAAATCTCTATGCCGACCTCTTGCCTTTATCAAAGTCCGTCTCACGAACGTCATCTACTGAAAAATGTGCCCCATAAGAGATGAGAATTAGAAATCTCAGTAAGACCCGTCCTCAAGGGATCCTCCACCCCAAGCTCACTTACAGCTATAATATATGTTCTAAACCAGTGCAGGCAGAATATAAAGAAGTTGATTAATAACAAGATAAGGAGAATGGCTATACCGGGCCATTTATAGCAATAAACAATACAGCATATAAAATAAGCATGTCATGCAATATATCAAATGTGTGCAATGCCGCATATGTCAATGTCTAGTGTGTATGCATCCTTAAACATACATCATGTGGGTGCGCAATAACAATGTAGGTATTACGCAGGTCTGCAACCTACCCAAAAGTATAAGGAGTTCACCTTATACCCACACTACAAGAGTTCTACCCCTTACATGGAATCCACCATGCTCAGGAACCCCACACAGGTGTTGTGCACAATATCCTACCTACATTTACATGTAGCAATGCACTATAACAAAATCCAGCTCAACAAAGTATCCAATAGTCATAACATCAACATATATAATTTAAAAAAAAACATATCATACTCATAAACCAATCCCCTGTGGGTTTTGGTAGAACAAGCAATGGATAAAACTCAGGACCGAAAGCTTACCTATCAAGCTAAATCCTCCAACACTAACTCGATATCAATCGGGTAGTCCACAGACACACAGTCCGACAAGTAAAGCCTATCTTGTGTTAAAAATATTATTAATAATCAGATTCCCAAATTTCATGACATTTGGACTACTTTTTCTTTTTCGTTTAGTGACTGCAAGCTTCTCCCAATGCCCTCAAACACAAACTGTCTTTACCATTTTTAAAACTGAAATTCTAACTTTTTACCAAAAATTCTAAGATTTTACTATGTTATACTAGACATCACAAGCTTTCCAACGACATATTTTATGTCTCATTTAGAGTTATATAGCTCCAGTTATATTTTTTGCAAAGTGACTGTAACAAACTTAATTTATAGCAATAAAGACGCTACTTCAAACTAACACCTCTATCAAACCACTTATCCAATGGCTACGAAAGTTTACAGGGTTATAGCACAATGTGTTAGCTTCACATAGGTTCAAACCTCACAATTTGGAGCTCCGTAGCTCAAGATATTACAATTTTACTAAACTAGGTCATTGTTGTCTCAAAGAGTATTTGATTACTGCCTCTTTCCAAAAAAAATTTGAATACTACCAGAAAAGTATTCGAATACTTCTTCGACAAAATGCAGAAAACTAAGTTTTTAAGGTATAATTGACCTCCAATTATCCCCCAAACTTTTTTAGTCATTTAATTAACATACTAACATATTTTAAACACCAAAACAACTTCACGACTCAACCTTTAACCTAAATCATGCTTTCAATCATGAAGAACACAAGAAAGGTTTCTTTTCACATAAACACAAGAAAGATGTTTGATATATACCTTTGGCTCACCAAAACAAAGAAAGAATAGGACTTTAGAGGCTTAGACTCCATTCTCTACCACTGTCAATTGATGTGCACGAATTTGGGTCTTCAAGGTTGGTTCTTT
>NW_026898514.1:0-53949 GCF_033153095.1 Gastrolobium bilobum
AAGAATCAGATATTGGGGAGCACAAATGAAAGGCGCCATCTTTAAAAGCTATGAATATGGATATTATTACCTTGGAAAAGGTGAACGCCGGACGGACCACCGGAGAGACCCACTTGAAGGCCGGAGAGACCTTGAGAAAGAATATCAAAAATATAAAATTAAATAATAAAAATTATTCTATTAATAAAATTCACAATTATAGTGAAATAGAAAAATATTAATATAATTAAATAAAAACGGACAATCATAATATTCTGTAGCAGAAATTAATGTGTAAATATCATTTCATCTTGTGAGTCTTATACTCACAATGGTTATAAGAAATCTCCAAACGTAATTACTTTCCCTCGCATATGACTATGAAATTTCTAAATTTAAAAATTCCTCCAACTTTCTTTTTGGTAAACATAGGATTACCAAAATTTAAAATTATATATGTGTGTGTGAGGTTAATATTTTTCATATTGTACAGCATAATTTGATCACGTATACTGATATGAAAATATGTGGGCCCCATGTGGGGCCATATGAAGAGAAAATAGAAATTAAGAATAAATTCATGTGTTTTATATTTCTGTTTCCTCCTCAGCATATAAAGTTCTATTGGGAAACAAAAAACCAAGATCACTGCCCTTTCTGACTGTAGTTGCACGAATCCCTCTTTGAGAGATCCAATCGATAAACTTACCGTTAGATATAAAAGTATAATGGGTGTAACCCTTCCTTAAAATATTTTAGCACGATCCAACGGAGAAATTAAGAGAAAACACTCTCTCAATATTGCTGCCTATAGCAGAATACTACACACAAACCACTTCAGTTTGAAATTTATGGTGACGCTACAGACCTGCAACCAGAAAAGCCACTGTTAGATATGAATAATCATGGGTCAGGAATATGCCAACAAAATCTCAGCTTGCTCCGATGGTAGATGAAGGAGATATCGAAGAATGATCAAAGGTTGCTCCTTCCTTTCTTAAATTAGCCTATTTTCTGAAAGGATTATTTCTCTCTTTTCTTTTGTCGTGATTGATTTCGCTTCTACTCTTGTAATCAAAATGCTACTCACACACATTCAAAGTTATATATATATGAGTGTCACTTTTCATTCGTTTGTATAGTGATAACGATAAGGGTGGATGGAACGTGTCTATTTCAAATATTTCCCTCTTATTCTCACTCACACTCGTACAATTGCACATTCTAAATGATGTTCTTTTGCATAACTCCAGAATACGTAAACAATTGAAGAATATGGAGAGACGACACAATCCCAACGGTAACATTAAATAAATAACTCAACTACAAGTTATACGAAAAACTGAAGAGGTGTACATATAAACAAGCTCCTGTCCAATATGTATTCCAACTACCAGAAGTAACAACTCCAAAATCACAACGGTCAAGTTAGTTAAATACAAGATAGGAGGACACTGACTAATTTTGAGGACAATCCAATGGTTGAGCAAAGAGATATTCCCCTTTGTACCTCATTGCCCGAAATTAGAGCAGCAATACTGACATTCTCTGTTTGCAGTTGCACGAATCCCTCTCGAGATCTCCAATCGACAAACTGACTGTTAGATATGAAGTAAAATGAGTATAACCCTTGCTTAGAGTATTTTAGCACGATCCTACAGTGAACTTAAGAAAAAAAAAATTCTCTCAAGATCGTCGCCTACAGTAGAATTGTACACATAAACCACTTTGGTTTGAAATTTTTGGTGATGCTACAGACCTCCAACAAGAAAAGCCACCGTCGGATATGAATAATGAAGAGTCGGGAATATGCCAACAAAATCTCAGCTGGACCGAACGGTAGATGAAAGATATTTCGTAGAATGATCAAAGATTGCTCCTTCCTCAATTCTCCTGTGAAGTTTCTGAAATGGTTCTCTATCTATTTTCTCTTATAGTGACTGATTTTCACACTCCCTTGTCTTCAAAATGCTATTCACGCGCGTTCAAAATGGTTGTTGAACATCTTGAATTGGGAACCCTAGCTTTCTTTATTGGGGTGGACTTGACTTTTAATTAAGTGGTTAAAGCCCAACTACAATGACCAATGCCCTTTTTGGTGGCACCGGAAGCATGTGTCACTTTTCATTCATTTTTGCACACACCTTAAATTTCAACAGAGTCTTATCTTTCATATGATTAGCTGACATAGGCACTATTGTCACTACACGCACTCAATATCTGCCACAAAGGATGCGGCGACGCATTTCATGACTTTCTCATACGCATGATGTGGTGACTAATTTATGCCCTTGTCCCTTATAAATTTGATTTATATGTTATTTTTTAAATTTACGAGGAAATATATTCCCTCGCAATTTGCCAGGGAATATACTCCCCCGCAAATTGCGAGGGAAATTGCAAGGGAAATTATGAATTTTCAATTGTAATTTTTTGTCCTAGATCTTGCGAGGGAACTTCGTCGCCAATATTTTCCCTCGCTAGTTTCCGTCACAGACCTATGATGTTTGCAAGGGATTTAATTTCCTTCGCAAATTGCGACGGAATTGCGACCAAAGTGCAACAGATTCTGCGACGGTGTTGTAGTAATGGAAAATTCGCCTATTTTCCGTCGCAATTGTCTTTCCCTTGCAAATTTCGTCACAGTTTGCAAGGGAATTTTTCCCTCAGAAATTTCCCTCGCTATTCGCAACTTTTCTAGTAGTGCATACTTCACATTTATATGAGGACTTTTGTTGGCGGGGTCAACAGAAAGTCAACTGGGGACCCGTAGAGGTCTGGTATTGTTGTGGGCCTCTAATTCTTTGATGACTCATTGCTGAGTCATTTTATTTATCTTTTTCTTAATAGTTTGGGCTTGACCCATGAATAGCTACTGTTAAGGTTTTCTAAATCCTATTTATATTCCCTTGTAAATCGAATGACTTGTAACGAATGGCGGTGAGGTGAATATAGTACAGACAAACTGGACGGAGTCAACATTAGGTGAACCAAGGTAGATCACTGTGTCAATTTTTTCTCTCCCTTTCTCTTTTCTATTTTCTCGATTTGTGTGTTGATTTCCAACATTTGTTATCATGAGCTTTGGTTCTGCGACTAGGGTTCCTGTGATAGATTGGGGTTTTACGATTTGGGGTTTTTTCTTGGCATAGAGAAAATTGCAAAATTGATCTCGAGAGGATGTCGACTGGCCAATCACGGATCAAGGTTGAGAAGTTCGGAGGAAAAGGGTTCGAGTTATGGAAATTGAATATGGAGGCTTTGCTCATCAACAAGGAGGTGTGTGACGTGATCGAAGATGAGAAGCTATCTGTATCAACGAATCCTGTCGATGATGGAATGTCAGAGGCAGGCGAGTCGAAGGAGTAGAAGGCGTGGCCCAGAGACTATCGAAAGGCACAATGCCTGATCTGGTTATGCCTAGTAGATAACATTCTGGTGAACATAACTTCTGAGAAGACCGCGAAGGATCTCTGAACGAATCTAGGAGGTCTCTATCAAAGCAAGTCACTCGTGAACAAGCTATTCCTACAAAGGAAGCTGTATAATTTGCAGATGAGCGAAGGTGATTCTTTCTCTGGTCATTTAAATGAATTTAATATTGTTTGTGCACAACTCACATCTATAGATGTCAACCTCAATGAGGAAGAAAAAGCTTGCACCTTGTTGTGTTCACTACCTAACTCTTAGGAGTACATCATTGTGTCAATTGAACTGGTGTTAATAAATTATCGTTTGAGATGGTTGTTGCTGCTTATTGTCTGAGGAGATGATAAGGGTAGGTTCTGAAGGAACCAGTAATGAGGCTCTGATCGTTAGAGGGGGGAGTAGTGATAGATCAAAATATGGAAGAGGAAAATCGATGTGAAGGTCAAAGTCCCGTGATAAATCTAAAGTAAGGTGTTGGAGGTGCAAATAGGTTGGACACTTGAGAAGGAATTGCAGGGGAAAAAAGTGTGGATCCTGAGAAGTGGGATGATCCACCACCTTCAAATTCTTGTGCAAATAAGGATGTTGGATATAGCGCAGGGGATCTGTAAATGGCGTTTGATAGTCATAGTGACTGTAATGACTGGATTATTGACACTGGAGCATATTTTCATATTCTGGTTGTACAGTCAGAATGAGATATGACACAACTCATGCTATTGTAGGGCATAGGAAGGTAAAGCTGAAGATGAATGAAGAAATAGTCAAGAATCTGCCGGACGTGATGTATTTTCTGGGGCTTACCAAAAATCTGATCTCCTTTGGTAGTATGGAAGATACAAGTATTAATTTCAGCAGTGACAAGTATTCTTGCAAGCTGACTCAGGGATCTTTGGTTATTGCAAGAAGAGAGTGACATGGTAAACTGTGGAAACTGTTGGGTAACATATTGTTCAGTGGTGAAAGCTATATATATGAACATACAGAGGAAGACACTGCAATGTTATGGCATAGAAGGCTGGGGTATATTGGAGGAAAAGTCTGGAGACTCTCACATCAAAGATAATGAGGATTTTGAGCTGCTCTATAGGATTTGGATTTTGTAAGCATTGCATGTAAGGGAAGCAAAATCGGGTGTCTTTTGACTACATAGGAGGAAAAGCTGAGGGGATTCTAGACCTGATACACAAGTGATGTGTTTGGCCCTACACCTGTAGTTGTAGCATCACATAGAAAACCAAGGTATTATGTTTCTTTTACAGAAGATTTTTCAAGATATGTGTGGTTATATTTCTTGTGCAGCAAGGATGAAATGTTTGATAAATTATGCGAGTTCAAGGCCTTGGTAGAAAATCAGTTTAATAGAAAAATCAAGGTGTTGAGGACTGACAATGGAGGAGAGTTCTGTTTAGCAAAGTTCGATCATTTCTGTGCGAGCAATGGGATTACAAGGCAAAAGACTACGCCCTACTCACCTCAACAGAATAGGGTAGCAGAAAGATTGAACTGGTCTTTCATGAAGAAAGCACAGAGTATGTTGAGCGGTGCAGGCTTGACAGCTGAGTTTTGGATGGAGGCAGTGGCTACTGCTTGTTTTTTAAAGAACAGATCTCCTACATCGGGCTTGAAGGAGAAGACTTCGTATGAAGCACTGTTTGGGAAGAGGTCATATGTATCTTTTGTCAGAGTGTTTGGCTGTGAGGCATATGTGCATGTACCCAAGGAGAAAAAAAGCAAGCTTGACAGTAAATCCTATAAGTGCATTTTCATTGGGTACAAGGATGACGTCAAAGGGTATAAGTTATGGAATTCTGATACTCGAAGTGTAACTTACAATAGAGACATTATGTTCAGGGAATCTAAGTCGAATGGAATTTTTTTGAAAGCTCCTGAAGAGCCACAAACTGTGGATTAGGTATGGGTTTGAAAGAGGATGCAGTAAACTCATAGGTCGAAGTGAAAAGTACAAATTATGAAGCTGCTGAACATAACATGATTGAAGATGAAGATTCTGAAACTGAGGCTGAAGTTCAAGCACTAGTGCCTATGTCAGCTAATCATATGAAACCTGAAGTTCAAGCACTAGTGCCTATTTCATCTGAAACTGAGGCTGAAGTTCAAGCACTAGTGCCTGTGTCAACTATTATGATCAATATTTTGATAAACACACCATTAGTTGTAGCTAATGTGGTTTAACTGGAACAGAATAATCTCCTTTGGACTGAAACCTGTTTTGCTTATTCTAAAGATCTTTTGATGTCTAGGCTTGCTATATCAGAAGGGCTCTGCTTGTGAAAAGTAGTAGGTGGGAGATTAATATAGAGGAAAGCAATGCTTCAAACTCAACACTTGATGATTGGTCTCTTATTGCTGAGGATAGCAAGATGTGTGCAGAAAGGGATCTATCTAATTTGATTGAACAAATGCTAAAAATGGGTTGGGTGGTGAAGAGCATTTTATTGTCAACACAAGAACAGGCTCGATACAGTTTTGTGTGTGACTAAAGATGGTTTTCAAAATATGGTGGGATGGGATCCTTAATAAAATTTGATTGTTTGGGGGATTATCATTCATTTTAGTATTGAACTATAGGATGTGTTTCAAAAAGTAATTAATAATTTAAGATTTTTACAAAACGTAAAAAAAGTTGTCAATCAACATTATAGGACGTTGCCATATAGCACTGCCCCCTCCCTTTCCTCTTTCCCCATATGAGACTTGTTGAGTATTGTTTCTTGACTTATTAAATAAATGAACTTGTTGATCTCAACATATTGCCTTAATTAAAAAAATTAAGAAGCAATAAGTTATTAATAATTTATCTTGAAAATTTATTTAAATAAAAATTTAATGCAAAAAATAATCCCGGTTCTTAGTATTTGTCAAGTATATTATTGATTCTCTAGATAAATAAAAAGCCATAAAATTCAATACTAATTATTATTTCAACCGCAATTTTTTTATCTTGAAAGCTAATATAAAGTTAAAACTAAAAATATGCCGTAAAAAATAAAGCTAAATTGTTTGGTGTTTGATCCACAAATTGTTTGCCTAGTGAATGTTTGAGTTACCTTTGATGGAGTGACTCCAATAGACGATTTCAGCTGTGGACGTGGGGGAATTGAAACCTGCATTGAAGGGGACGTAATTGGTGTAACACCCTCGATAAAAAAAATGTTAAGTTAGGATACCAAAAAAAAAAAAAAAAATGTTGAGTTATTATGAGGCTAATATACTAACCACAATTAATATGTACATATATATTATATGCCTTAAAGAAACATTATTTTGTATCGGTTCTACGGATAAATAATATATTTTGGACTTGGCACAAATAATAAATATTTATTGGTTCTAAAGGGGGTTATTCTAATGGAGGTAGGACCTGAGAACCCACGACCCTCTTCTTTACAAGTCCAAATTATTATATTGGTGAAAGTTTTATTCTAGTTAAAGCTCTCTTACATAATATGTGCGAGATATTGTGCATCCACTCCAAAACCAAATGCAGCAACATGTTTTTGCTTTTAAGAGCAATTATGTTTTTAAGAGTAATTATGATTAACCAATATTGGAGAAAATAGGCTAAACTGGTCTAGTCCAACCCATTAATTAACTAGGTGACCTTCCACAAAGTTCAATAATCATGGCAGATCAGATGTATAAAAAACATCTATTTGGAGAATCGAAGTAGTAGTTCTAAAGAGGAACGTATGTTTTGGTGTTGTTATTGTGGAATCACTGTGATGATGTGAATCTTATGCACTCAAGGTTGATATCTTTCATGATGCTACGTCCACATAGTTTTGATAATAATAAATAAACTTGGAAAAGTTGATTCAAGAGCCATAAGAAACAACATTAAAAAAGAATCCAAGTGTGTGTCAAAGCAATGCAAATTCAAGTGCTCAAGTGTCAAAATCAAGGATCAAGTCTCAAAGCATGAAGCTAAGTCCAAGATCACATTAGAATATATATTTAGGATTTAGAACATGTATATAAAGGTGTAGAGTAAATAACACTGCATGAGCTCAAGTCATTCTTATCATTACATAATCAACAAGTGCTTAAAAACCTTAGTTTAATAGGTCAAAATTGCATTGGAAGGTATTTTTTTTCATGCTTTCAGTACACAAGCAGTCTCACATAGCCTAAATATATATGCTCACACTCTTGAAACTCTATTTGAACTTAAAAGAATGCAGCTTGGACACAAAGTATTGAATTAGGACTTAATTGATTGGTTTAATGTGTCAAAATTGGATTGGTATGGTTTTCAAATGATTTGAATGCTTAGAAATGTTTTCCATGTCCAATTATATGTGTTCAATATGATAGAAGTCATTTTGAGTGAAAAGAAGTCAAGATTTCGTGCAAGAGTGGTTGCTGCCATGAAATATCCAAATACAGATATTGGCATGTCCGGATATGAAATTCTAGATATCCAGATATTGGAGGGTTACATATCCGGATATACCCTCGACATATATTCGGATATGACCTGTCCAAAATGCTTTCCAACGACAATAAACAGTTACTTTTTTGTTGGAAAAATATATAAATTCATTTATAATGGCTCTATTTACTAGGAAACGAAAATATATCATTTATTGAGTCGTTATTACTCCTTCTAACACATTCTTTGTTGGGCAAGTGATTTCTTTACCTAGAATGCAGAAGAACACCTCGGGGGGGGGGGGGGGTGAATAGGTGTTTCCAAAATTTTCAAAAACTTTTTCTTAGTAGATCTTTAAATCTGTAAAGTCTAAACAAAGTTGAACTAACAAGTTCAATCACCACACCAACTCAACAAGATTGATCAATTTATTTTGCAAGTTCAGTTCAGATAACAGTCACACAGCTATAACAATTTTACTAATTTTACCTTAGGTCCCTATATGCCCAAAAGGATTTCTATATGATTTATATCAATAGAAAATGTACCTGACCTTTTATTTTATAGAGCAAACGCAACAACAACCTTTCTTACATAAATCAGAGAATGATTAAATTCCAACTATCAGAAAACAATTTAAATACTACAACACTTATATAAGAACCAATAAGATGCCAGCACTTTAAGAAATATAAAAGAAAACTGTTACAACACTTTCAAACCATAAATCAGTGTTACTTTAAGTCTCTAAACAGAATATGCAGAAATTAAATCAGAGAGACAAGAGACACACGATATATCCTGGTTTACACCTACTAACCCTAAATAGGGTGCTACATCCAGACTGAATAGCCGCAGATATTTTATTTATCACAAATGTACCGTAAAAGGCCCCAAATATTTTGGTTCAAGCTGTTCCCACGAGAAAATCCAGCACAATGATTTTCTTTGAACTGATAACTTTTCGGATGATTATCAAGAAATGAAAGAAAATGAAAGAAGAAGAGAGCACTGTGTTTTTCTTCTTTGTGCAGGTTAAAGAAGATGATTCAAAACCAAAAGAGCTTTTCAGACGAGATGTTTAAGAGAGAGAAAAAAAAATTTCTTATTGGCTTTCTTGAATCAATATGAAGAGCGTTGTTTTTCAGAAGATAACAAAGAGAGCTTTTCTTTATTGGTCAATTTTTTCTTCAATCGGTTATCTATGTAAAAGTGAGGTGCAACATTTCTTTTATTACTTTTTGGTTGAAAAGACAAACTAAGCTCTTCTTCTTTTTATTAGTTATATATTCTATTCAAGAGAACCCACGTGATATGATGGAAGTTCATATGCATGCTGAACTTTCAAATTAAAAAAGCTATATATTTATTTATTTATTAAAACTAATTTTTAATGATTTAGTTTTATAACAAATTATTAATTATTATTACTTATTATGAAATTAGCATGATATATAATGATATGCATTGGAGCTCAGAGAGATACTATATGATATAATAAAGTGTGTAACAAAATTCTAAAAATCTAACCACTTGTGTCTTCAAGCTCCATCTTCAATTTGAGACTTCTTGTAAATTATTTGTCATCATCAAAATATATATTCCATAACGCTAAGGAGGTCTTTAATTGCTCATTGATTACATACTTTATTGATCATCATATACTTGAGCTCATCATTGTTGTTTAAGCCATACACCTACTAGACTTCAATTTGTAAAATCAATTTGTAAAATATGTACTTTCAGAGTACTTATTCATTCTTAAGTACATTTTCTTCTTGAGAGATTGGTGATTGAGGGTAATGAGACCCTTGTTGGAAAGTTCGCCCATAGCTAAGAAATTATGAGGAAGTGTAAGGTGACCAAGAACCAAAATCTTGGAGATTTTAATGGTTTGTTCAAGCACCCTTGAAGTTTAATCAATAGTAAAATTGAAGGATGGATGTAGGTCACGGTGGTTGTGACTGAATCAGGATAAACAAAGTTTGCACTTTCTCTAACCTTTATCTCTTTACATAAGCATTGTTTGCATACTTGTGTATATGTAGATTCATATTTATTGATCTCTACTTGCTTGTCTAAGTTGTCATCGATTATTATATCTTTGTTTATCCTAAATCATAGCATATCAAGAAATTATTTTTACGAAGAAAGTGGGGCATTTTATGAAAAAAATTTAATACTCAATTCACCCCCTCTTGAGTTTTGAGACCACTTGTTCAACAGTTATAATTTACATCACACATTCATTCACCACTTTATCATAAATGCTATGTGATGCAACTACCCAATCATGGATATCTATGTTGCGAATATCAACCACACACTACATGTTATCTTCTTAGTCCAAATATCAATCATGCTATCATATTTCCTTCATAAACCCTTCATTTACAAGCAATTAGGTTACTCACAGAAGAAACTAATGAGAAGCTGAAATTTTTGTTTACTTTATCATTGATCTGTTCGTAGTTCTTATAATGTTGTAGTGATTTAGTGTAATTCTTTTGGAATTTACCTCATCACAAATAGGTATTTCTGTTGAAAAAGACTAGGAAAAATTATACTGAAGTGTTTTTCTTCTTCAAATAATCAAGTTATATCAGACTTAAATATATTATTTTCTCTTTTCACAGTAATTTCAAAATAAAACTATTAAAACTACTTGTTGCTAAGCTAAGTGAATAATGTGTTTTTTGTGTTCATCTTGTGGGTTGATAGTGTGACAACTATAGCAAATATGGTAGTAGAATGGTATGGTGGTCATCAGAGCGATTTAGTGTGTTGTTATTTGTCAATTACCATTATTCTGAATAAGAGTGACAATTTTTAACATGATTCAAACATGACACATTTTTTTCATGCTCGTGTCAACCCGTATTTGTATTCATGTCGTGTTCGTGTCGACTAAATGTGACTAAAAAAAACGGGTTATGATCATGTTATGAGCATTTGTGTTGTTTGTATCGGTTCATTTAAATTAAGTAATTAAATAATTACATATTTCACCTTTCTCATCTCACTTTTATTTATTAATTTGAGGTTATTTAAGAAATTTTTATTTAAAAAGTGAAATTAATATGTTATTCATATCGAGTTTGTCAACCCGTAGAGTAAACAAGTCTTGTTGTTGTTGAGAGTTTTGGTACAAATAATTATCGTGTGAGTCAAACACAACTTGATAACCTAAATTGTCGCTCGTAATTCTAAATGCCATTATGATGTATCATAAGCTCTAGAGAATACTAGTATTGTCTTGCGCTATTTAATTTTAACTTATATAATAAGTATATTATTTTTTATAGTTGACTTGTGTTTGGTCCTAGAGAACCGTAGGTCTATAACGTATGGTATGCACTCAGAGATATCTTAGAGATAGATATCCTGATTGGCTTATATCCAATACTCCAATCATCGTGAATTATCAATAGGCATATAACCAAGATGTGGTTGTGTGCACAGTGTTGGCAGTAATAGTAACTAGGTTAAAAGTGTCTACCTAGGGTCTTTAGCCTTTTATTTATAGGGGTTACCTCTTGGGTTTGGGCTGTCAAGATCTCCCAGTTGATGTGGGATTTTGCCTCTCACTGCTAAGGATATGGATCTTTTCCTTTGATCTTTATCATATTCTATTGTTGGGATATGTGTGAGATATATCCTAAGCTCTTATTGGATATGCGGTTAGGATATGGATCTAGTCCATAACAGTTGCCCCCTAGCGCACAGTTCAAAAGCTCGGACTATTGGGATGACTAAGTCCACCTATCACGTCGATTTTTTGAAGGGTCCAAGGCTCATGCTGAAGTTTTGTTTTGTTTTGTTTAACAAGTAATCACACCAAGTCGACCTTTGGTTGAAGCTGACCTGTTTCTTTGTCTTCATCTCAGACCTCGGTTGGTGGGCGTCCTTTATCCGAGTTCCCCATTCGGCCATTGAGGTCGATAAGACATCTTTTATTGACATCTTTCACGTATACATGAACTTCCAGCTTCACCTGTCTTATGACGGTTACTCCTTTCCATGTGTCCCCTACCGGTTGGTGGTTCGTGCATCGTGGGGTGTGAGCTGTTCTGAGTTATTTCAGGTCATCATGGCATGCATTAAATGCCCTATCCGTGTAACTACAGTTTTACCGCTGGCCTTTCAGCTCTCCATCAACTTTTCGTTTTCCTGCCCGTTGATTGCGAACGGTTGTATATAATTTTACTGCTGCTCTTCCATTTTCTTTTTTCTACTTTCTTACTTCTGAGAGCTCTAAGTTCATGCATTCTGTCTTTCTACTCAAAGTTTTCATCAGGAGCAATTTCAAAGTTGCCCTTTCTTTTCTCAAATAGGTACATTCCCTTTGCTTTTTGTTCTTTCAGCCTTTTCCTTTTTGCTTTATGAACGTTTATTGTGAGAGGTAGTTGAGTATTTGAGTTTTGGATTGATTTTTAAGTTTGGGGTTGTTTCTGGGTTTTATTCATACTTTCCAAACGATTTCTTTCTCATTCACGCTTCGAGTTAAAACTCTGGGGTTTTACTCTCTCTAACCCGATCATTTTGTGAGTTGAAATGAGTATTTCTGCGCAAGGGTCTGGTTCTAATCCAGACCAAGATGGAAATGACAACGAGGCCAGGAGGGGGAAAAATTTGAAGGAGTAGGAGTTGATCAAGAGTCTACCTAAGTCGATTCGCTTCTGTTTCTATGGTGAGGATTATACCAAAGAAGAGAAAACACAGGTGCTTCTTCGTGGTCACCGAGGTGGAAGGAGCAAACAAAAGATGATGCCTTTCGATCGGGGAAGAGGACGTGTTAGGTTGGTTAATAGTAGTGAAAGTCATTCGTCGCTTTCTTTGATTCCGACCTTAACGTTATGCTCCACCACAGGCTCTTCCACTGGCTTGAATGTTGCCGAGGAGGGGGTGAGGGTTCTTCAGTTTCGACTTCAAGAGTCTCAATTATTGAAGACCTCATTCCTATTCCTAGTCCGAGCCCCGATAAATTATGGATCGGATCCCTGCCCTAGATCTTGGTGGTAGTTCTTCCTCTTCTTCTTTTTCTGACCTTGAACTTCTCGACTTTTCTGCCTACACCTCCATAGGGGCTCCTCCTATGATCTCAGATCAACTTCCACTTATCATTCTTAGTGACAATGCTTCTTCTTCTTCCATTTCGTATCTAGATCTCAATAGGTTCGACCTTAACCAAAAAAGGTTTTAGCCATTTTATTTCTTTTTATGTTGATTCCTACCCTTCCTGTTCCAGGGTGTCAATGGCAGAGACAACAACTTCGGGAGTGGTTGATAGCCATAGTGTATTATTGGAGATTCTCAATATGCGATCTCAGCTTTCTCTTGCCGAGGTAGCCGAACTCCCAGTAGGAAACACATCGGGAGTAGATCTCATGCCACCTGGGGATGTTTCGGTCTGTGTCAGTCCAAGCGTCGGCGAACCCCATTTTTTCTTCTTTTATAGGGATTTGATAACGAAGATGGCGTTGAGATTTCCCCTTTCTGACTTTCAAGTGGCCATGTATAACACCTCACGATTTTAAATCAAGTAATTAAAATATTAAGTGAGCAATCAAGTGATGGATTAGTGAAAATCCTAGAGATTTGGCCAAAATACAAAGAAAGGGCAAAACGGTAATTAGCCAACACGCAACCCTAGGAAGATAAAAATTGAGTAGAAGGTCTCATATGGTAAAAATAACCCCGGAAATGGGTTCAGAACGAAAAATTGAGTGGATAGGCAAGTTTCAGAAAAATCAGTGAATAGTGTTTTTCGCGGGTGAAAATACCGCGTTACGATTGCACCGTAAAATGTGCCAGTGGAATTTTGAGCTCTAGGTTTCAAATATGAGTTAAAAATGGTCTAATGAGTTAGGAAATATGATTTCTTATGATATTCGATGAAATTAAGACAGTTTGGGGAAGCGTGCCAATGGCGCGCGTAATAGCTTAAAACAGTGTTTTCTCCGAACGAATGGAGGACTCTTAATTCATCTGATCAAGCCTAATTAAAGGGGAATAGTTAATGTTAAAAATTTGAGTTTCTAAATAGGTTGTGAATTTACGGACGTTTAGTGGAATCGGAGGAAAATTCGGATTAGTTTTAAATCGCGTGAGGTGGCGGTGGGACCCACCCCACTTAAGTGACTTAAGCCACATGTGCTTGGCACTATTCATGCATCACTTTCCTCCCTTCTTCTTCATGAAACCCGCAGCCCCCTCCCCCAAAAACCCCATTTGCATTCAAATTTTCTTTTCACCATAACTTGATCATTTCTTAACCAAATCAAGTGATTTTTGTGTTGAAATTTGTTGGAAACAACCTTCTAAACACATTGGTACCACTCTTGAGCCTTGAAACCGTGTATTTGGGGAGATATTGGCCATTTACAGCCACGAAATTTTGGAGAAAAAATGGTTGTCCATGGAGCTTTTTGATCTTCCATTGCTTGGAGGAGTCTTGGGTTAGCTTCTAGCCTTTGTTGTGAGTATGTTTCCATCCCATTTACATGGTTTAATTGTGATTGAATTTTTGGAAACCTAAAGCTTGATTTGATGATGTGTTGTGTTAGAGAGCTCAATTTGAAAATGTGTATTAGATGATAATGTGTTAGAATGATGTATTAGAGCTAGAAATGCGATGAAATTTATTGGTGAAAATTGATGAATTTAACTTAGAAAAATTTGATGATCATGATTTTGGACTTGTAAAAATTTGATGATCATGATTTTGGACTTGTGAATTTTGGTGTTGAGACTTGTTTGATGAATTGTGGCATGATGGTATGATGATATAATAGGTTGTATGAAGGTTGGAATGATTAAAGTTGTATGGAAATTCCTTGGAATGCCATAGGTTAAAATTCGATTCTTTGAGGAAAGATTGAGGAATTGATGTTGAAAAATGAATTGGATAATGATTTGTGTAGTTATATGGTGCTTAGATGGGTTGTGTTGTGCTTGGAGAGTGTTTGAATCAATGGAGAAAAATGAATTGTGTTAGAGACCTAAATGAGCCCAGAATGAAATATTTCGCAAAACGATGCGTAAATGTCGAAAAACGGAAAAACGACGATTGAACTAGCCTCTAAACAACCTAAGGGAGTGTTATAAAATGAGAAAGAAAATTTAGGAAAATAAATCTCAAATTTACACCTACATGGCCGAACCTCCAAGGGGAAAAGGGGTGATTTGGCGATTTTCGCGTTTTGATGTAATTCGACGCGAAAATGACGAACCGGCACTTGAACCGGCCTATTGACAACCTAATGAGACGTAACAAAATGAGAAAGAAAATTTAGAAAAATAAATCTCACATTTACACTACAATGGCCGAACCATCAAGGGAGGATGGGGAGGATTTTTGTGTTTTTGCGTTTTGATACTATTTGACGAGTACTGATGGATGTACGTTATTGTATAGGTTGCCGTACGTCGACCTGAATCCCGAATCTTGAATCAGTGAATTGCCCTTGGTCCGGGACCAAGTGGATTGAGGTAAGAAATTGGTTCATTACATGTGTAATTATAAATTAACGTGTATGGGTTGAACTGAGAGTGATTGGGAATGTCCTCTGTGTAGGCATTCCGCTGTGTACCGAGTTGAGGGATAAGCTGCTGCGGAGCTTGTGGAAACGCAAATTAAGGTAACCTCTTGGTACTGGGGCTTGTTCCCCTTTTCTGTTCCACCTTGCCAGTTGATGGCAACGGTAGGAAGTGTGTATGAATAGTATAGAACACATGAGCATGCATACATTATTGATATGGGTACTGCGGTACCGAGTCTCTGGCCAGTAGACAGTTTTATTCGCCTTCGGGCATTTTCGGACTTCCGCTGGATAGGTCTCCAGGAGGGAGTTCCAGTTGACTGCGGTCATGGTGTGTGATCCGGGTAGGAGCACACTAGGAATGTCTTTGGCGTTTTGGTTGGTTTGGGCATCATGGTTGTGGTTTCTGTGAACACACCTTGGATGATACCCATAGGCTTATATATGCCGAGGGCGTACGTGGAATTGGGGTTACCATCCCGTATCGTCGTATTTTGTTTTCTTTATATTCCCCCTTCTCTAAATCCCATGCTATATCCCGTTTTCAAAGTGGTTGTTGTATTCTATTGATATGCATCGAAGTGAACCATTGGGTGGAGTTTTCTCCAGAACCTCTTGGTTACTGAGATATATTCGTATATCTCACCCCGTCTCGGGGCATTTATTTCAGGAGGTAGCAGTGGAGCAGGAGCCTCGGGCAAGAGGCCCGCAGAGTGAGCGATGGAGCGTTTCTTATTTTGCATTTTGTTGGCCGTGTGGCCTAGGCTAGACTTAGGGCATGAACATGTCATTTGTATTTATTAGTAGCTTCATTAGCATCTTGTTCATGCCATTTTGCCTAAGTCTAGTAGTGATGTATTTGGTTATGTTGTCTTTTAATTAAGTCGAAATTTTAGAAGAATGTAATTTGAAGTTTTAGTTTCAAGTTGTAATTTGTAAAGCCATATTGTAATAGTATTGATGCATGTCTAATTATGATGGAAGGGCCTTAGGCCTATTTTAGGTTATGATAATATGTATGATGGAAATATGCATGAAAAATGTGTTAGTGATTGCAACTACTTAAGAATGATTAATATGGACTCTATGTTTAATAACTATAAACTGGATTGGGTTGTAAGTGCCCCAAGGCGTTGTTGGTCCTTGTGTGTGCCACCCATTGGATTATTACTGTATTATCATGTGTTTATTAGGTACATTGAGGTTTAAATGATCTTTTACAAATTTGGGATTATTGGAAAAACAAAGGAAACTCTGGCGAATTTTCTGTAGAATTGGCAGATTTTAGGCGAACTTGGGAAGAGCATATCTCCCTCCATAGAGGTCCCCTAGGGACGTGCCATACGTCATTTTGAAGGTTGAGATGTCCTCTACCTTGTGTCAAAATTTTAGGAAATTCTGGGTTGATCTTCGGCCTGAAAAAAATAGAGAAACGCGGACTGCTCATGTGCCCCTGCACCTGAGGCAGATTCTGGACCGGATTTGGGAAATTAATTCCCGCTTCGTTTCTCAGTCAAATTGAGTGTGTGATATATCAAAATGAAGTTTGAGATGTCTAGTTTGTAGGATAAAAATTTGAGAGTACTTGGTTGAGGGGATTGAGTGCAGTAATTCGAGAAATGTGAGTGGTTTGGAGCTGTTTTTGGGGTTGTTTGGGCTAATTGCTTATCCAACTTCAAACGGCGATAACCGGAGCAAATGAGCTCCGAATTGAGCGTATGTTAGCTTGTTAAAAAGGGAATTAAGTAACAAAAAGATATAATCTGAGAAGAAGGGTTGGTTGCGATCGGTTTGGTCGCAGAAAAACTTAGAGTGAAACATGTTCGAATTGGAAAAAAACGTAAAGTTGGAAATTGGCTAAGTGAGTTTATGGGAACTCCTTAGTAACTTATAATAAGTAACGTAAGTGATAAAAATAGTTTAAATAAGTCTTCCGCAAGAGTTTACGGTTACGGTCACAGCTTTTAATTATTACGCCTTTTTATGTTTTAAATGCTCGCGTAATAATCGGAAAAAATTTATTCGCGTTTTATAAATGAACTGCCGTGATTGTAACTGCGCTTAATATCATAATTAATGTTAACAATACCGGTACGTAACGGGCTGTTACACCATGCTCCACCGACTTTTGTGTCGCGCCTATGCAACTTCATCCGAACTTGTGGGCTTTTATCCGCGATTTCGAACAAGTGTGTACTTTCCTCAACCTTCCGTGTACAGTTCCCCTATTCTTTTACATGTTTAATGTATATACAACCCGGACTGACACTGAGGAGAAAAGGAGAAAAAGCTAGGTTATTATTCATAGTACACCTGATCGTGGGGTCTTTATTCCCTACTCTCAGTTCTTCAAGAACTTCAAGGACTATTTCTTTAGAGTGGCAGTCCATCCCGAATGTCGTCCTTAGTTTGCCACCGAGGCCCTTTAGGGCGAAGAATTTGCAACTCTATTCAAGCTTTGTTAGACTCGGAACCACTATCTCATACCACCAAAGAATTATACAACCCCATAATCTTTTCTTTCAAGTGAAAAGCTATTGGGTTTTAAATGTTTGAAATCTTATGATGATGACTACGACCTAATTGATTTAAGTTGTATCCTAGATAAATTTAAAAATGATCTTTGCCAAGAACTCGATATGTTATCTTGGCTTTCTTAAACTTGTTGTTCATTTCTTTATTAAGCATCTGACATTCATTTTTATTTGCAGGCTACATGACTGACAATGACTACCACCATTTTGTTAAGAAGAGGAAGGCCTCTCACAGGGGGAAGTCATCAGATGTTTCTCTATCTCTTGAAGCTCAAAAGAAACAGATCATTGTTCTTATTGGGCCCGATTCTACAGTTGTGACCTAGTCGATTCTATCTCCTCCCTTCTCCTAAGATTTCTATGGGGAATGCAATGTTCCTAGAGCCCGGGGAACTTTGGAAGATCGGGGCTTCTAAGAGACTTCGGGCCGTAATAAAGCCACCCCCACTTTTAACAAGCAGTTCTCCTCTTAACGATGACGTCCTTGCCGGGCTGAAGAATATGCAAGAGGAAGCTCTGAAGGTGGCGTCTCTCATTCAGGCATTTGAGTAGCTCCATATAAATTATGAAAAATCTTTCTCCTTTGCTGCATCTTCCGAGCTCAAGGTTCAGGAGCTTTCTAGGGAACAGGCGAACTGGAAGATTGCCATGGAACAGAAAAAATCCCTAGAAACTGAGCATGCATCTCTTAAGGAGACTGTCGCCAAGCTCAAAGAGGATATGGAGGCTTCTGCTCTAGCTATGTCGGCCAAGGATACTCAAATAAAAAACCTTCAGCCCGACTTTAATTCTACTAGTGCTATGATCGAGAAGACAACTGAGCAGTCCTTTAATAATGCCATAGCACAGGCTCGAGTTCTGAACCCGGGTCTCCTAATTGACGGCATAGATTTCACTTATGCGGTGAATGACGACTCTATTGTGCCTGGTACCCCAAATTCAGGAGAGCTTCAGGAGGACGTCAGCGAGGATTCTTATGTAGAGACACCCCAACTGCAGGAGAGATTTTAAGGGTTGGTATGCTGACTTGATTTGTAATTTTTGTTTTGGGGACTTAGGTCCCCTTTTTAGGTTTATAAAACATTGCCGTATTTTTTGACTTTTATTTCAGCTATCTTTTATTTCTACAATATGAGTCACCTATTGGCATTAGAATTTATCCTTTCTGAGGTTATTATCTTGATTCGGCTATGGGTTCGAGGTCCCATTTACACCATTTAAGAGTTCGACCTTATGGAATAAATGATCTAGTCGAACGACTTTGCATTTTTCCTTACCTTAGTTTTATCTAATACCTATTGATGTGCCTCTGGCAAGTGTGGTTTTTCCATATTAAAATTGATAAGAATTGAGTCATTAAAAAGCAATTTAAATACATATTTGCTATTTATATTGATTCTTTCTATGTCAATAATATTTACCTATTAATTGTATTTTTACAGGAAAAAGAATTGAAAATTATAAAAAGCCTGTTGATGCAATTCCACACAGAGAAAGTGCCAAGTTGCGCCTTGCTGCACAGGCCAAATACCAGAGAATTGGCGCTAGTTGGCACCAGAGTGGTGCAAACTAGCGCCACACAGATGAAGCACCAGGATTATGGCGCCACTTGGCGTCCCACAAGGAGAAATAATGGCGCCAGTTGGCGCCCCAAAAGCATAACATTGGCGCCAATTGGCGCCCCAAAGTGAAGAACATTGGCGCCAGTTGGCGCCCAAGATACAAAGGGTGGCGCCAACTGGCGCCGGTCCACGCAATCGGTTCCGACTTTTCGTATTCGAGGCAGCAAGTTGGCGCAAACGTGCGCCAAACCGGCGCCAACTGGCGCCGGGTTGCGAGAAAATAACACCGTCTTTCCGCGGGAGTATTTTTGGAAGAAGGAAAAAAAATAAGTTTATAAATAGGATCCTTGTGCTAGACCTAGAGGATATCATTCCAGTCAGAGGAGACCGACGACAGAGCTCAGGAGGATTCTTCTACAGTTCTTCTTCTTCATCTATTTCTCTGTAATTTTATGCTTTTGAATATTGAATTATTTTTAGCCATGATTATGCTTGGCTAGTTTTCTTTTATTGTAGTTAGGGTCACGAGCCCTATGTGAACCCTTGTTACGATGGATTGATTTAGTTTTATTCATTTATATAATTATCTTTGTCTCTACCTTGTGCGTATTTTCTATTTTCTTTATTAGAACTGATCAATCTGATAGTTGGGAATAGTTTGAGGGTTAGAACCCTAGATAGGAATATTGGGGTTTTGATCTTGAAAGGGGGTAGGACAACAATTGGTATGCATGCTAGGAATAGATGTGTATTTAATTGCGGATGCTTAAATTATTGCGTTCATTGCTTAATACCATGAGGAACATTGCACGGAATTGGGGTTCCAATTGGGGATTAAAGGGTTAACCTTGCAAGGAATTGAGGGTTAACTAATAAATATTTTTAGATAATAATTTATCCGAGTAATTATATGAATAAATATTGTGAATCAATCCAAAGTAAGAAGTGACGATCATAAGGTGAGTGCGCTCTAGCTACAATAGTTTTCTCATATTTTTAAAATCAATTCTCATTGTTACTATTTTATTTCTCTTAAATAAAAATATAAAAACAAGTCTTTATTTTTATTTCATATTGTTACTAAAATTCAATTCACAATTTTCCAAACAACAAACCGAGTTTTCCAACTTAAGGGGACTGGTTATTGTAGTACTTGGTTTACAATCCCTGTGGAGACGATACTTTACTTACTCATTATATTACTTGTGCGATCGGTATACTTGCCGGAGAGCATCACCTATCAAAGTGTGGATACTAAATTAATGATAATTTTCATCCTTCATTGATAATGATAAACTTTACAGGAAATTGCGTCATAATGGAGGACTTACAGTTTTGTCCCATTTTCGCGCTTAAGAATTAACAACGGCTGAGCTTATAAGCTCGTCTTATTTGCATGGAAATAAATCTTATCTACAGACTGAGCTCGAAAGCTCGTCTTATTTATATAGAAATAAGTCCTATCTATAGACTGAGCTCAGAAGCTCGTCTTATTTTCATAGAAGAAAAATCCTATCTATGGATTCTTGGAGCTCAGACTTTAAGCTCAGCTGTAGTAAGCTTTAAGCTTGTCCGCGTTCCAAGTTCTTTTAATGGGCTTTTTGGAAATCGTTTCCAAAATGTAGGCTCCTTTATCCAAGTTTTCTATAGACTTTGGCATTTTTGTTGCCGATGTCCGCCCTCCTTAAAACTAGGTTGCTTTTCCGAAAAAACCTAGGTCTGCACTTTCTGTTATACCTTGCCGTCGTGAGGCATTTTGCCATCATATCTTTATATCTGGCACTTTCCATGTGTTCATCTAATAGGTCGAGCTCCACAGTTAGGGCTTCATTGTTTTCTTCCTTACTTCCTTGCATCCTTCTCTAAGATGGTTCTTCGATTTTGACTAGGATCATGGCTTCACAATCATATGTCAGCTTGAATGGGGTTTCCTTGGTAGAGGTTTGGGTACTGGTTCTATATCCCCAAAAGACGAGGTGTAGCTATTGTACCCAATTCCCTTTCGCATCAAACATTCTGTTCTTGAGCCTGTCCACTATCACCTTGTTTGTAGCCTCAGCTTACTCATTAGACTAGGGGTGCTCTACAGAAGTAAAATGGTGTTTGACATAGTATTCAGACATAAGTACTTGAAACTTTTTATCAGCGAATTGAGTTTCATTGTTAGTGATGATCTCAGTTGGGATTTCAAATCGGCTCACGAGATTTCTTTCAAAGAATTTTTAGGCTCTAGCCGAGGTTATTGTAGTGAGGGGCTCAACTTCTATCAACTTGGTGAAATAATCCAGAACTGCTTGTCCTTCTGCCGCGGTGAAAGGACCTAGAAGGTCCATTCCTCATTTAAGTGGCCACGACGCCGTGATACTTTGGAGCTCTTATAGGGGGCATGATGGACATGTGCATGTCTTTGATATTGATCACATTTCTTTACATGCTCTTTGGAGTTGGCCTCCATTGTGGGCCAGTAGTATCCAGCTCGTAGTGATTTCCGAGCCAACAAATTTCCCCCCAGGAGATGTCCGTTGATGCCTTCGTGAATCTCGGCCAGGACATAGCCCGCCTCATTTGGATCCAGGCAATTTAACATTGGAGTGCAAAATATTATCTTGCATAATTGTCCTTCGAGCATGGCATAACTTGCCGACCTCTTGATCAATTTTTTTGCTTCAGGGACCTTGTATGGGAGTGTTTTTTTTTTTTATAGGTATACCATTATAGGCTTCCTCCAATCTTCTCCATTGGTGATTAGCATGATGCAGCTCAGTTTCGGGATACTTTGTTGGATCACAGTTATGTAGTTTCCCGAGCTTTTGGTACTAACAAGCTGAGTTGGCCTCCATTGTGGGCCAGTAGTATCCAGCTTGTAGTGCTTTCTGAGACAACAATTTTTCCCCCAGGAAATGTCCGTTGATGCCTTCGTGAATCTCGGCCAGGACATAGTCCGTCTCATTTAGATCCAGGCAATTTAACATTGGAATGCAAAATCTTTTCATGCATAATTGTCCTTCGAGCATGGCATAACTTGCCGACCTCTTGATCAATTTTTTTGCTTCAGGGACCTTGCATGGGAGTGTTTTTTTTTTCTAGGTATGCCATTATAGGCTTCCTCCAATCTTTTCCATTGGTGATTAGCATGATGCAGCTCAGTTTCGGGATACTTTATTGGATCACAGTTATGTAGTTTCCCGAGCTTTTGGTACTAACAAGCTTTGACAATATATTTGCTCTAGTGTTCTTATTTTTTGAGATGTATTGAACTATAGCTTCATTGAACTCGGCCAGTATTTCTTTGACTTTAATGAGATACTTCATCATGAAGAGGCCTTTAGCTTGGTATTTCCCCTCCACTTGTGAAGTCACGAGTTGAGAGTACTAAGAATTTTGATTCTTTTAGCTCCGAGTTCCCTTGCCTGCAATAGGCCTGCAAGGAAAGCTTCCTATTCAGCCTGATTGTTTGAGGTTTCGAATTCGAGCTGTAATGAATGTTCAATGGACACTCCCTGTTGGTTTTCAATTATCACCCCGGCTTCGCTTCCCTTGATATTTGATGATCCATCTACGTAGATCGTCCACATGTCGTATGTAGGACCAAGCTCCCCTTTGGTGGAGAGCTAGCTCCATTACAAAATCCGCCAAGGCCTGTGACTTGATTTCTTGTTGAGGTTCATATGATATGTCGAACTCTGAGAGTTCTATTGCCCAATTTATCATTCTTCCAGCCAAATCTGGCTTATGCAACACTTTTCGGATGGGCTGATTTGTCCTTATGGTTATTCGATGTCCTTGAAAATAAGTATAACAGCCCGTTGTACACCGGTATTGTTAACATTAATATGATATTAAGCGCAGTTACAATCACAACAATTCATTTATAAAAATGCGAATAAACTTTTTACGATTATTACGCGAGCATTTAAAACAATAAAAGCATAATAATTAAAAGTTGTGACTGTAACTGTAAACTCTTGCGGAATACTTATTTAAACTACTTCTATGTCTTATTTTACTTATCATAAGTTACTAAGGGGTTCCCATAAACCCACTTAGCCAATTACTAACTTTTACGTTTTTACTTACCCGAACATGGTTCACTAATTAAATTACTGCGAATGCACCACAAAAATTCAGACCTTCCACTCAGGTTATAGTTTTTTCTTACTTAATTCCCTTTCTAAAAAGCTATCACACGCTATGATCGGAGCACGTTTGCTCCGGATATCGCCGTTTGAAGTTGGATAAGCAAAACAACCAACCAACCCCAAAACAGCTCAAAACCTCTCTCACTCCTCGAATTACTGCAGAAAATTCACTCATCCAATTGCTCTCAAATTTTTATTCTATAAACTAGACACCTCAATCTTCGATTTGATATATCATACGCTTAATTTGACCAAGAAATGAAGCAGGAATAAAATTCCCAAAACTGGACCAAAACAGCCCCCAAGTGTAGGGCAAAACAGGGAAGTTGTGTTCACTGACTTCCACAGGGCTGCGCACAACCCATAAAATTCTAATATTTTTACAAAATGTAGGGGACATCTCAAACTTCAAAAAGGCGTATGGCACGTCCCTATCGGACCTCTATGGAGGGAGATATGCTCTCCCGAAGTTCACCTAAAATCTGCCAATTCTACAGAAAATTCGCCAGAGTTTCCTTTGTTTTTCCTTAAATCCCCAAATTTACATAAGCTTGCTAATACCACAAATATACCTAATAATCCAATGGGTGGCACACACAACGACCAGCAATGCCTTGGGGCTCTTACAACCCACAATATACAACAATTCCATATCATATACAGTAGTATACATACATGATCCATAACTCTATATATATCATATCAAAAAGGTGACTCTGTGCCATAACTACAACATCCTACATCAACCTACATAAACATAATACATCACAGTGTCACAATATATACAACAGACTCCCAAAATAAGCAGGCAACATATATGCTCAGATCTACTCATCAACCATGGGCCTCTTGCCCCGAGAACGATCGTCAACTGCTGCGATACCTGAAATATATCCCCATAACGCGGGGTGAGAATGAATCTCAATAAACTTGGGGTTTATGGAGCAGTCTCCACCCAAGAGTCCACTTCCTGCAAGAAAATATCAAGTACCAAGACATAGATAACACCATATAATCCATATTAGAATTTCTGTATCATATATCTTTTCAAATAATTCTCATTTATTCTTATAATGTACTTTCTTATTAATCTTAAGTATGTTCATGTCTTATGTATGAATAAGGCTTCCATCTTATATTTGTAATGTCGTATCATATTCAATAGCATACTCATAATGATTAGAGAACTAAAGTATTATCGGCTATACCTTATGTATACCGTGAATATCCATAATTGTTTCCTCTGTTCAGAAACCATAACTTACACTTCCAAGGCTTTATTTCATTGAAGATCATATCATATTAACTTATCATAACATAAATAATATCATATGCATGCACTATATGAATGCAACTACGCAAAGTATCAATATTAACAACAATTATATCCATACGGAAACCATAATCGCCACTGATCATGGCGGAACAAAAAGGCTGAGAAAACTCCTAACCGAAAGCTTACCTGTCGTCTCTTTCCTGCTGCTAACTTGCTATTTAATAACCCGTACACTTGGTTGTCTACAAGTTGTTCGTCCACCTACTTCATCTGATTACACTCTGTTACCGTACATATAAAAGTACCATTAATTTCCAATGAAACATACATTACTTGAAATCCGAATAATTATATTCATATGTTAATTTCATAACCAACTTGACAACTTCATTTCCCTTGACAGTTCATGCCATCCCATAAGTTTACAACTTAATTTATACTTTATGACTTAGAGTCTCAATTAGTTAATTAATTTACTAATTTATAGTTAACATTTCATACACTTTTAACAAAGCTTCACGTATCTTAAACCATTTGAATCATACTTACTTATTCTAGGAAAATGCTATAAATCAATCACTTGAATTGAAAACACATAATCTATGCCCATTATTCCTTTATGGCCGAACTCTATATATAAACACATATACAATTCTTTTGGTTGTCATGTTTAACTAATTAGCTTAATTCTTGTGAAAGCATTCATACACTATTATTCCATTAACTTGACATAAAACTAACATCAATTTCCTTAGCCATTTAATACATATTGGTCGAATAGTTACATATACATATACTCATGGATTTACCATTTCATCTTAGTTAATTCCTTGTTTGATCACTAAGTAGTCTTATATAAACTATTACATAACTTTTTCATCAAAACTCTAACATAAACATAGTCTACATCCTAGACTTAATTAAGATTTCACACTTTATGTTTGGTTCAAATACTAGCCAATCATCATTAAATGTCCCAAGGATCATTGTTTTACATAACCAATGAATTAAACACTTAATTTGCACAATTAATTCTAAAGGGCCGAAATACACACTTTTTTTACAGCATCAACATCCTGTGCCATTTTAATCACGAAAAATTCATCTTAACTACGATTCCCCTGAATTTTGGACATGTTATAGTAGACACTTAAGGCTTTAATTTGGCGCAAACCACAATCCATTTGAAGTCTTGTAGCTTCAGATATGAATTTTTAAACATAACAGCCCCTATGTTGATCCTAAAAGGTCCATAAAGTTCTTTTGAAATTCCTATACTTCATTCTTTTTACAAACCAACTCTAAATCATATTACACTTACATTTCCACATACAACTTGATTAAACACATCCTTTAACTATTTTATCACATGATGACCGATTTGCCTAGCTCAAGGTTTAATGAATTCTCTTTCAATTTTTCTATCACTTGAACCTTTAATTTGTCATCTCAATTTCATGTATTTAACTTAGGAAATATTACAAACACTTGGTGTGCACATCTTTACACCCAAAATCTGAACCATATAGAGTTCATTAAACTCATCCCTTATGTGATTTCAATTTCTTTTTGTAGTATAGAAAACCAATCCATCACAACAACTCATTAACCCACTTAAACATCAATAAAACCACTTAAATTCATCATTAAACCAACATCAAAATTATCATCATAAACAGCCCTATATCATGAATATCATCATTATTTCTAAGAATTTACTCAAGGGAGTGCAGGTTTAATACCTTAGATAGCCTAACCAATAACTATTGATGACTTCCCTAAGCTTAGAACTATGGAATCAATCCATTCTCTCCTTCCTTTCCATGTGCAGGCGCTGCTGTCCAGAGGAGAAAAGAAGAGATTTAAAGCTTCCCAAAGTTAGAAAAATGGTGGGTTAGAATGATGGGGTGCTAAGCTACCTTTTCTATGTTGGAGTCTAGATGAAATGGTGACCAAATCATCAAGTTCTCTCTTGCCCTTTCTCCATTGAAGCTCACGAACTAAGGAAGAAGAAAGAAAGAGGAGTGCAGCGTGAAAAAAAGAAAGGAAGAGAAGGGACCGCCTAATTGAAGCCATGTAGTCTTAGTTTATTTATTTATTTATTTTTTTGACAACAGGTCACTTTCTCATTGGTTTAAACAACCAAACTACTTGCTTGTTGCTTTCTTCTTAAACTCTACGGCCCACATAAGTGATAAGAAAGGAAGTATAACACCTCACAATTTTAAATCAAGTAATTAAAATATTAAGTGAGCAATCAAGTGATGGATTAGTGAAAATCCTAAAGATTAAGCCAAAATACAAAGAAAGGGCAAAACAGTAATTAGCCAACACGCAACCCTAGGTAGATAAAAATTGAGTAGAAGGTCTCCGATGATAAAAATAACCCTGGAAATGGATTCAGAACGAAAAATTGAGTGGACAGGCAAGTTTCAGAAAAATCAGTGAATAGTGTTTTTCGCGGGTAAAAATACCGCTTTACGATTGCACCGTAAAACGTGCCAGTTGAATTTTGAGCTCCAGGTTTCAAATATGAGTTATAAATGGTTTGTTGAGTTAGGAAATATGATTTGATGAAATTGAGTCATTTTGAGAAAAATTGATGAATAGTGATTTTCCGGTGTAAAAATACTGCGGTATAATTGTACCGATAAGCGTGAAAATTTTATCAGTATTTTTGGGAAACAAAAATATGACATGAACAAGAAAAATACGTAGGTCATGAATTTGTGGTTGAAATTAGATGATTAATTAAAGTTAAAATGCGTGTGGGACCCGCCTGTGACTTAAGTGAGTCAAACTCACCTTTTTTCACACTTTCTCTCTCCTCCCTCTCTTCCTCCCCGCGACAGCAGCCCCTTCCCCCTTCCTCTTTATGCAAATTTTTCTTTGGATCAAAACTCACTCAAATCTCAACCAAATCCAACGATTTTTGTCTTGAAACTTGTTGGAAAACACCTCCTAAACACATTGGTACCACTCTTGAGCCTCGAAATCGCGTGTGTGAGGAGATCTTGGCCATTTACAGCCGCGGTTTTGAGGAGAAAAATTGTGTTCTTGAAGCTTCCAAGTGCTCCAATGGTGGAGTATAGTTAGGAGGAATCTTATACCTTTCGTTTGGGTAAGTGTTCTTGCATTTTAAACGGTTGATTGTGATGAATTGATTTTGTGACCTAAAGCCTTGATTGATGATATGTTGTGTTAGAGAGCTCAATTTGAAAATGTGTATTAGATGATAATGTGTTAGAATGATGTATTAATGCTAGAAACACAGTGAAAATTTTAGGTGAAATGTGATGATTTTTAACTTAGAATAATTTGATGGTCATGACATGGAATTTTGGAAAAATGTGTTGTGATGTTGATAATGAGTTGTTGTATGATAGAATGATGATATGATGTGATTGGTTGAGTTGAGGAATGGTTGAAAATGGAAAGAAATCCTTTGGAATGCTTTAGGGTAAAATTCGAACCTTTGAGGAAAAATTGAGGAATTGATGTTGAAAAATGAATTGGATGATGATTTGTGTAGTTATATAGTGCTTAGATGGGTTGTGTTGTGATTGGCAAGTGTTTGAATCAATGGGAAAAGTGAATTGTGTTTAGAGACCTAAATGAGCCCAAAGTGAAATATTTCGCAAACGATGCCTAAATGTCGTAAAATGGAAAAACGACGGTTGAACTAGCCTCTAAACAACCTAAGGGAGTGTAATAAAATGAGAAAGAAAATTTAGAAAAATAAATCCCCAATTAACACCTATATGGCCGAACCTCCATGGGAAAAAGGGGAGATTTTGCGATTTTCGCGTTCTGATGTAATCCGACGCGAAAATGACGAACCGACACTTGAATTGACCTATTGACAACCTAATGAGACGTAACAAAATGAGAAAGAAAATTTAGAAAAATAAATCTCAAATTTACACTTCATTGGCCGAACCATCAAGGGAGGATGGGGAGGATTTTTGTGATTTTGCATTTTGATGCTATTTGACGCGTACTGATGGATGTACGTAATTGTATAGGTTGCCGTACGTTGACTTGAATCCCGAGTCTTGATTCAGTGAGTTGCCATTGGTCTTGGACCAAGTGGATTGAGGTAAGTAATTGGTTCAATGCATGTGTAATTGTAAAGTAGCATGTATTGTTTGAATTGTGAGTGATTAGGAGTGTCCTCTGTGTAGGCATTCTGCTGTGTACCAAGTTGAGGGATAAGCTGCTGCGGAGCTTGTGGAAACAATATTTCAGGTAACCTCTTGGTACTGGGGCTTGTTCCCCTTTTCTGTTCCACCTTGCCAGTTGATGGCAACGGTAGGAAGTGTGTATGAATAGTATAGAACACATGAGCATGCATGCATTATTGCTATGGGTACTGCGGTACCGAGTCTCTGGCCAGTAGACAGTTTTATTAGCCTTCGGGCATTTTCGGACTTCCGCTGGATAGGTCTCCAGGAGGGAGTTCCAGTTGACTGCGTGTCATGGTGTGTGATCCGGGTAGGAGCACACTAGGAATGTCTTTGGCGTTTTGGATGGTTTGGGCATCATGGATGTGGTTTCTTTGAACGCACCATGGATGATACCCATAGGCTTATATATGCCCAGGGCGTACGTGGAATTGGGGTTACCATCCCGTATCGTCGTAGTTTGTTTCTTTATATTCCCCATTTCTCTAAATCCCTTGCTATATCCCGTTTTCAAAGTAGTTGTTTTATTCTATTGATATGCATCGAAGTGAACCATTGGGTGGAGTTTTCTCCAGAACCTCTTGGTTACTGAGATATATTCGTATATCTCACCCCGTCTCGGGGCATTTATTTCAGGATGTACCTGTAGCGTTGGAGCAGCGAGCAAGAGGCCCGCAGGGTGATAGAGGAACATTTTCAGTATTTGGCATATTGTTCATGTTGGCATGCCTAGGTCTAGCAGTTTGTATCATTTAAATTTATGTCTAAATTTGTAATTGGTGTTGTAATATTGTAAAAGGCAATTTGAAGTTAAAGTCGTAAGTTGTAATATTTAAGTGTATGTTGTAAATGTAAGAGAGGCATGATGTAAAAATGGAAGGATTTTAGGCCTATGTTAGAGTTATGATTACATGATTATATTGTGAAACTACATGTGAATGGGACCTATGTGATTGAAACAAGTAAGAAATATAATGTGAGCTCTATTGTATAAACTGTGTAATAACTATAAACTGGATTGGGTTGTAAGTGCCCCAAGGCGTTGTTGGTCCTTGTGTGTGCCACCCATTGGATTATTATTGTATTATCATGTGTTTATTAGGTACATTTGAGGTTTAAATGATCGTTCTGGATTGGGTTGTAAGTGCCCCAAGGCGTTGTTGGTCCTTGTGTGTGCCACCCATTGGATTATTATTGTATTATCATGTGTTTATTAGGTACATTTGAGGTTTAAATGATCGTTTACAATTTTGGGATTATTGGAAAAACAAAGGAAACTCTGGCGAAATTTCTATAGAATTGGCAGATTTTAGGCGAACTTCGGGAGAACATATCTCCCTCCATAGAGGTCCAATAGGGACGTGCCATACGCCATTTTGAATGTTGACATGTCCTCTACCTTGTGTCAAAATTTGAGGAAATTATGGGTTGATCTTCGGCCTGAAAAAAATAGAGAAACACGGACTGCTCAGGTGCCCCTGCACCTGAGGCAGATTCTGGACCGGAGTTGGGAAATTAATTCCTTCTTCGTTTCGCAGTCAAATTAAGCGTGTGATATATCAAAATGAAGTTTGAGATGTCTAGTTTGTAGGATAAAAATTTGGGAGAAAATGGTTGAATGGATTGAGTGAAGTAAATCGAGTAAGGTGAGTGGTTTGGAGCTGTTTTTGGGGTTGTTTGGCTATTTGCTGATCCAACTTCAAACGGCGATAACCGGAGCTAATGAGCTCCGAATTGAGCATATGATAGCTTGTTGAAAAGGGAATTAAGTAAGACAAAGATCTAATCTGAGAAGAAGGTTTGGTTGCGAGCGTTGTGGTCGCAGAAAAATTAAGAGTGAAACATGTCCGAATAGGTAAAAACGTAAAGTTTGGAATTGGGTTAAGTGAGTTTCTGGGAACTCCTTAGTAACTTATAAAAAGTAATGTGAGTTATAAAAATATTTTAAATAAGTCTTCCGTAAGAGTTTACAGTTACGGTCACAACTTTTAATTATTACTCCTTTTTATGTTTTAAATGCTCGCGTAATAATCGAAAAAAGTTTATTCGCATTTTTATAAATGAACTGCTGTGATTGTAACTGCGCTTAATATCATAATTAATGTTAACAATACCGGTGTACAACGGGCTGTTACATTTTATGGTATCAGACCAGTTTTGTTAGGGAACTCTGATAATGTATATATAGTTGTGTTGTGTGTTGCATAGTTGTATGTAGATTCTTATCGATTAGTGCATATGTGATTCCTTAGTGTGGGTCTGATCAACCCATTCCTTTGTGTTACATGCGTAGTCATCGTAAAAAGTCTGCGTGGCAACCTTGGAGCACCGAATGTAAGTCCTTAGCCTGATGTTGTGGCTGCAGTATTGACTGCTCCATGGACAAGAGATGGCAGTAAGTAAAACATGAATATTATAGGACTTAAGGGAAACAGACTTAAATGTTTTGTCTGACCTTGTAGATGAAATTATAAAGCTGGATTATAAGTGAAAGTTGTAAACAAACCTACGATATGTACGTTATTGCATGGGTGGACCTTGTAATATTCTATGTCTGATTAGAAGTTATAAGTCCCTGATTGGGGATGTACACTTAAACAAATTGAGATTGTTCATGTGGAAAAATAAATAGAATAATTGATGATTAATCCTATGGGATTTGACCACTTGAAATTATAATGTTGGTCAATTGGTAATGTGAGAGATATTGAAACATGGGATTTAAATCCATAACGAGTTAGTGTTGAGTAAGCATTGGTGAGATGAAATAATTATGTATTATGAGTAGAAGGAAGAAATTGAGAGAATCGCCATGGATGGCATTGAACAAGGTTCATTGAGAGTATGATTGTCCGTAACGGAATAATGGTCTAGCTTGACCGATATGCCATGAAGGAAACAAATATGATTATAGGTGTGCGTTAATGTGTGAAATTCTCCTTGGAAATGGCTACTATGTAGAGATTCAGGTGTTAGGAAGCATAAGAGGATTGATCCATGATGGAGGTTTCTTGGAAATCTCAAAGAATGAATATCGTAATTTAAATGGCCTAATTACTTGTGGATGTTGTAATGCATTGTGAATAATACCTAATGGCCTGATGGCCAGTATACCTATTCTGATGAATAAACAGATGATAATCCAGTGATGGTCTAAGTGCCAGTATACATATATATGTATGTACACCTTGTGATGGCCTGAGCGCCTAATTATCCGTGCTGAGGTAAAATATTAAATTTTTGTAAAAGGACAATGAGGCCGAATGAAATCCCCGATGATGGGAAGTATCTGAAGAGATTGTATGATTAGAGAATGAGCTAATGTACAACCTGATGGGAAATCATGTGAGTAGTGTATGAACTAAGTTACAATAAAGAGTGGAATTAGGTGTTTAGCAAAAGAGCTAATGTGTAATGTCAAAACAAAAATGATAAGATTAGTTAATGAGTTGAGGTATAAGTGTTAGTGCAAGGATTGATATAATTTTCCAGTGCACGGATTGAGGTGAAATTAGTCTTTTGTGATAGGACGAATATGTTTAGAAGATCCCTGTGTGATGGGAAGTATATGTGAGATGTGTACAGAACTTTGGGAAAATTCTTGATTCACGGAATAGAGATTATGTTATGAACTATGCCAAGTGAATAGTCAAAGTAAAAGAGAAAACAATCTGTGAGAAGAATAAGCAAGGAAGAGATAATGGACTATGGATTTGAACAATAACATGACAGAAGGAACTATTGAGAGTTAAGAAATGTGTATGAAATTACGAAGAGAATGTGAATTATTATAATAGTGACTTACATGTAAACTATCAGTGAGAAGAATGAAATGAGAGAGTAAAATGAATTGACTTATATATATAACAGGTGTATATTATACCATTATTACTATGGTTATGGGGATAGCCCCATGTGAATATACCAAAGATATTTTGCTGTTATATACACAGTGATACAGACACCAAATGGACTGGGTCCATGTGTGATCTAGAGTGTACGGAGTACCAGTTTTGCCGTTATATACGGATATGTTATAAGTATGAACTCCCCTATGTACTGGGTACACGTTTGCTGTTGTATACAGATGTGATGTAAATATGAACTCCTCTATGCACTAGGTGCACGTTATGAGACTTGATATTACCATCTCTGTGCGGCCTATGTGCCCGGAGTGTGTAGCCATCTCCGTGCGGATTATGTTCCCGGAGACTATTATTATGTTATACGAGTAATATGAGATGAGGAAGTATCCCGCAGTGATGAGACTGCTATTATAGTTGAATTGATCTACATAAGTGCACAAATAAGAAATGTTGGGAATACTAATAGAACACAGTCAGCAGGTGGTAGGTTATCATTACTGCATGGATTATATGGGTGGATTCTCTGATCGGTGGGTCATTACATCTGGGGCCCTGAGGGCAGCAAGAGCTCGAGCGGTTAAAACCTGTGAATGTTGTTACCCACTGTATTGAGAGAGTTCTTCCATGTGATTAACGCAAAAATGAGGTCAGATGTTTGTAAATGAACAAAATATGTCAGATTTGGATATAAGAGGTGAGGTATAGTGGGTAAAAAAAAAAATTGTAGTGTGATAGTGAAGCACTATTGTGGGCGTAAAGTAAGTTCGATGAAATAATATCGGCTCCAAGGGAGTTGGTAAGTTTGTTGGAATCCTCGACTTATGATAAAAGAGATAATAATGTGATTTAGTGTTGACAGATGGAGTAAGTGTCCTTCTAAGAAGGCTGGTGATGATCAAGAATTCTGGTTAAAATGGTGAATTATAAGCCCTTATAAAAGGTAAATTGTGATGGAATCAAGCACGAATGTGTAAATATAGTTGGAAACTAGAATTGTAATTGGTTACCTAAAATTTGATAGCCTGACTTACGGGTGGAGTAGATTGAGGAGTGTTATATATAATCGCATATACCACTTATGGTGGAAAGTGTGTGTGGAAAATGCACAATGTTGACGTTGTTTTGGTTAGGTACTAATGATATATGGTTGAGCGCTTGTGGTAACTTCGAATATTTTGAGAGACCGATATGCCAACCAATGGTGAATTGTATAAGTAGTGGCAATGATGGATTTAGTTTTATGTGACTTGATAATCAAGTTTCAAAGATTCCTATAGGATGAGACTAACATGTGAGAGACATGACATTTTTAGTGGTCCATCAGTTAATAGTGAAATGGGTGTGGAAAAATGATTTGTCCCAAGGTATTGGTGAAAGTTGGTAAAACTGTGAGGTGATATTATATTGAGTTTGACATCCAGGATTAAATGACGAGGATTACGAAGAAGTAGTATAAATAAGAGGAACAAATGGTTAAGTTGCAACACCGGAGTGGAATGAAAGCTGAAAATAGTTAGTGGGAGAAAATATTAAGCATGAGGCCTTCATGTGGAGGTCATTAATGAGTGTTGTGTTTAGACTGTGAGAGGTCTAAGTATGGAGTTGAGCTGGTTGAGTTGGTAAAGTTGAGATGGTTTGGCTAATAAAGAGTTTAACAATGAGTGTAAATTATGAATATGAATTTGTAGGTGGAAAAATTTCATGAGTATTTGTGGTCGAAAGGCCTTATAGGGCTAATCGAAAATATAAACTAGTATGAGTATTGCTAGTTTCATATCACAAAGAGAAGATATAGTTGTGAGTACATAAAAAGAGGTGAAGACACGTGACAAGGAAAAATAAAGTATATGAGTATAGAATTTAATGTGAGTCGGAATTGAAGGACACGACAAAGTGCCTTTGAAACTAGAAAGTATGTGCTTGGGTGGAAACCAAGAAAACAAAGAAATGATAAGAGTAGTAACAGTAGTGGAAAGAAATGGTTGTTGGGGTACTGTCAGAACAATGAGGACAGCGAAAAAAGTTAAGTACTAAAGAACGTGTGAGTTGGAAATACTCCAGGAATAACTAGTGAATGTGCATGAAAGCGATTAGATGCTTTTGAGAACGACCATGGGTCAGAAAGATGGATAAAGATGAGAATGAGGTAAATTGATGCCGACAAATCCGTAATATTGTTATATTATTACCTACAAATCAGCGAAAGGGTAACGGGAGACCAGAGAAAGTGTAAAGTATTGTGAATTAAAAGGTCACAGAACCATGAGAGACAAGTGATTGTGAAGGATCAAAGGATAATAAGTATCATAAAAAGGAGATCATGCTTGTGATAAAAGTAATGTGGTAAAGGAACACACTTGAGGATGCTACTTGGGAGCGGGAGGATGAGATTCTCCGACTGTGTCCTGAGTTAGCGGATGAGTATGATTTAATTTTGCGGACAAAATTCTAAAAAGTTGGGGTGAATATAACACCTCACAATTTTAAATCAAGTAATTAAAATATTAAGTGAGCAATCAAGTGATGGATTAGTGAAAATCCTAAAGATTAAGCCAAAATACAAAGAAAGGGCAAAACGGTAATTAGCCAACACGCAACCCTAGGTAGATAAAAATTGAGTAGAAGGTCTCCGATGATAAAAATAACCCTGGAAATGGATTCAGAACGAAAAATTGAGTGGACAGACAAGTTTCAGAAAAATCAGTGAATAGTGTTTTTCGCGGGTAAAAATACCGCGTTACGATTGCACCGTAAAACGTGCCAGTTGAATTTTGAGCTCTAGGTTTCAAATATGAGTTATAAATGGTTTGTTGAGTTAGGAAATAAGATTTGATGAAATTGAGTCATTTTGAGAAAAATTGATGAATAGTGATTTTCCGGTGTAAAAATACTGTATAATTGTATCGATAAGCGTGAAAATTTTATCAGTATTTTTGGGAAACAAAAATATGACATGAACAAGAAAAATACGTAGGTCATGAATTTGTGGTTGAAATTAGATGATTGATTAAAGTTAAAAAGCGTGTGGGACCCGCATGTGACTTAAGTGAGTCAAACCCACCTTTTTTCACACTTTCTCTCTCCTCCCTCTCTTCCTCCCCGCGACAGCAGCCCCTTCCCCCTTCCTCTTTATGCAAATTTTTCTTTGGATCAAAACTCACTCAAATCTCAACCAAATCCAACGATTTTTGTCTTGAAACTTGTTGGAAAACACCTCCTAAACACATTGGTACCAGTCTTGAGCTTTGAAATCGCGTGTGTGAGGAGATCTTGGCCATTTACAGCCGCGGTTTTGAGGAGAAAAATTGTGTTCTTGAATCTTCCAAGTGCTCCAATGGTGGAGTATAGTTAGGAGGAGTCTTATACCTTCCGTTTGGGTAAGTGTTCTTGCATTTTAAACGGTTGATTGTGATGAATTGATTTTGTGACCTAAAGCCTTGATTGATGATATGTTGTGTTAGAGAGCTCAATTTGAAAATGTGTATTAGATGATAATGTGTTAGAATGATGTATTAATGCTAGAAACGCGATGAAAATTTTAGGTGAAATGTGATGATTTTTAACTTAGAATAATTTGATGGTCATGACATGGAATTTTGGAAAAATGTGTTGTGATGTTGATAATGAGTTGTTGTATGATAGAATGATGATATGATGTGATTGGTTGAGTTGAGGAATGGTTGAAAATGGAAAGAAATCCTTTGGAATGCTTTAGGGTAAAATTCGAACCTTTGAGGAAAAATTGAGGAATTGATGTTGAAAAATGAATTGGATGATGATTTGTGTAGTTATATAGTGCTTAGATGGGTTGTGTTGTGATTGGCAAGTGTTTGAATCAATGGGAAAAGTGAATTGTGTTTAGAGACCTAAATGAGCCCAAAGTGAAATATTTCGCAAACGATGCGTAAATGTCGTAAAATGGAAAAACGACGGTTGAACTAGCCTCTAGACAACCTAAGGGAGTGTAATAAAATGAGAAAGAAAATTTAGAAAAATAAATCCCCAATTAACACCTATATGGCCGATCCTCTAAGGGAAAAAGGGGGGATTTTGCGATTTTCGCGTTCTGATGTAATCCGACGCGAAAATGACGAACCGGAACTTGAATTGACCTATTGACAACCTAATGAGACGTAACAAAATGAGAAAGAAAATTTGAGAAAAATAAATCTCAAATTTACACTTCATTGGCCGAACCATCAAGGGAGGATGGGGAGGATTTTTGTGATTTTGCATTTCGATGCTATTTGACGCGTACTGATGGATGTACGTAATTGTATAGGTTGCCGTACGTTGACTTGAATCCCGAATCTTGATTCAGTGAGTTACCATTGGTCTTGGACCAAGTGGATTGAGGTAAGTAATTGGTTCAATGCATGTGTAATTGTAAAGTAGCATGTATTGTTTGAATTGTGAGTGATTAGGAATGTCCTCTGTGTAGGCATTCTATTGTGTACCAAGTTGAGGGATATGCTGCTGCGGAGCTTGTGGAAACAATATTTCAGGTAACCTCTTGGTACTGGGGCTTGTTCCCCTTTTTTGTTCCACCTTGCCAGTTGATGGCAACGGTAGGAAGTGTGTATGAATAGTATAGAACACATGAGCATGCATGCATTATTGCTATGGGTACTGCGGTACCGAGTCTCTGGACAGTAGACAGTTTTATTAGCCTTCGGGCATTTTCGGACTTCCGCTAGATAGGTCTCCAGGAGGGAGTTCCAGTTGAATGCGTGTCATGGTGTGTGATCCGGGTAGGAGCACACTAGGAATGTCTTTGGCGTTTTGGATGGTTTGGGCATCATGGATGTGGTTTCTTTGAACGCACCATGGATGATACCCATCGGCTTATATATGCCCAGGGCGTACGTGGAATTGGGGTTACCATCCCGTATCGTCGTAGTTTGTTTCTTTATATTCCCCATTTCTCTAAATCCCTTGCTATATCCCGTTTTCAAAGTGGTTGTTTTATTCTATTGATATGCATCGAAGTGAACCATTGGGTGGAGTTTTCTCCAGAACCTCTTGGTTACTGAGATATATTCGTATATCTCACCCCGTCTCGGGGCATTTATTTCAGGATGTACCTGTAGCGTTGGAGCAGCGGGCAAGAGGCCCGCAGGGTGATAGAGGAACATTTTCAGTATTTGGCATATTGTTCATGTTGGCATGCCTAGGTCTAGCAGTTTGTATCATTTAAATTTATGTCTATATTTGTAATTGGTGTTGTAATATTGTAAAAGGCAATTTGAAGTTAAAGTCGTAAGTTGTAATATTTAAGTGTATGTTGTAAATGTAAGAGAGGCATGATGTAAAAATGGAAGGATTTTAGGCCTATGTTAGAGTTATGATTACATGATTATATTGTGAAACTACATGTGAATGGGACCTATGTGATTGAAACAAGTAAGAAATATAATGTGAGCTCTATTGTATAAACTGTGTAATAACTATAAACTGGATTGGGTTGTAAGTGCCCCAAGGCGTTGTTGGTCCTTGTGTGTGCCACCCATTGGATTATTATTGTATTATCATGTGTTTATTAGGTACATTTGAGGTTTAAATGATCGTTTACAATTTTGGGATTATTGGAAAAACAAAGGAAACTCTGGCGAAATTTCTATAGAATTGGCAGATTTTAGGCGAACTTCGGGAGAACATATCTCCCTCCATAGAGGTCCAATAGGGACGTTCCATACGCCATTTTGAATGTTGACATGTCCTCTACCTTGCGTCAAATTTTGAGGAAATTCTGGGTTGATCTTCGGCCTGAAAAAAATAGAGAAACACAGACTGCTCAGGTGCCCCTGCACCTGAGGCAGATTCTGGACCGGAGTTGGGAAATTAATTCCTGCTTCGTTTCTCAGTCAAATTAAGCGTGTGATATATCAAAATGAATTTTGAGATGTCTAGTTTGTAGGATAAAAATTTGAGAGCAAATGGTTGAATGGATTGAGTGCAGTAAATCGAGTAAGGTGAGTGGTTTGGAGCTGTTTTTGGGGTTGTTTGGCTATTTGCTGATCCAACTTCAAACGGCGATAACCGGAGCTAATGAGCTCCGAATTGAGCATATGATAGCTTGTTGAAAAGGGAATTAAGTAAGACAAAGATCTAATCCGAGAAGAAGGTTTGGTTGCAAGCGGTGTGGTCGCAGAAAAATTAAGAGTGAAACATGTCCGAATAGGTAAAAACGTAAAGTTTGGAATTTGGCTAAGTGAGTTTATGGGAACTCCTTAGTAACTTATAATAAGTAATGTGAGTTATAAAAATAGTTTAAATAAGTCTTCCGCAAGAGTTTACAGTTACGGTCACAACTTTTAATTATTACGCCTTTTTATGTTTTAAATGCTCACGTAATAATCGGAAAAAGTTTATTCGCATTTTTATAAATGAACTGCTGTGATTGTAACTGCGCTTAATATCATAATTAATGTTAACAATACCGGTGTACAACGGGCTGTTACGGGAAGGAAGGCATAAAAACTTCATGAAGCAGCGTACAACAATTTGGTGAATGACTTTTAATGAAACTTGGTGATAAAGTACTCAATTCCACCAAATATAGATTTGTCAACATTAAATACTATTGGTTCTTTAATTCTTCATTTGACTAATCAAGTATCAGCTTAAATATTTATTGGTTCAATTCTATCAAATTTCCTCATCTTTCTTACTAAAGTTACGTACATGGCAATTTAAAGAAGAGATAACATTGCAACTTAAATAATTAAGACTAAGAATTTTGTTTGACTTTTTACTAATCAAAACTCATCTTATTGCTTAATAATTAATCCATCTTTTCCTTAATTTTAACAATTAATCCAAGTATCATTTAAATCATTTAAAGATACTTTGAACTTACTAATTTCTCTAAACTAATTAATTATTCAACCTAAATTATATTTAGGCCTAATTACCAAGGTAAACCCAAACTTACTCCATATAAATATTTATGTTCTTAATTATATCTAATAATTATATTTGAGTCCTATTAGACTTGTATGACATGAACTATATTCTCTTACTATTTTTCATATGAGTCTATTAATTTAACTCCCACAATTTCATTGAATAAGTATTTAATCTAGTTAACCACCTAATTAATTCATTTCTCTTAATTTACTATTGAGGGTTGTTATATTCACCCCTCCTTTTTAAAGATTTTGTCCCCAAAATCGGAATACCTAACGTTTCCAAAACTAAGCACTGAAAAAAATTCATCTCAAAGACTGCTTAGCTAAGTCATTTTCTTACTTTGATCATTCACTTGCATTTCTTCTCTACTTATATGTTGTCAACTTTCTGCTTAATCTAATACTAGTCTCATTTCATCTACACTTATTCCATCTCTATACCCATCATCTTGGTTTACTGACTAAGCTTATCTAACTATAGTCACTAGAATTTCTCAACCATAACTTAATACTTACTTGAATCTCTTACCTATACCTCAAAGAATCAAATTTAAGAGTTATACCTCAGACATTAAATAATTATTCCTCTTCCCGGTTAATCATCCGGTCACAAAATTCAAATTCTGATACCAATAGATTACTTATCGAAATATCAAATCCTAATATCTAACAGTACAATAACATTTCTCAGTACCAAAAATATTTTGTACGCATACATAACATATCTATACATAATTGTGCTGAGAAAACTTCCAAGAGAATCCCCGAAGGTCTATGTCTTATAGGCATAAGCCCCTAGAAAGTAACCTTACATAATATAACATAAGACTCCCAAATGTAATCGTTCAATCATATAGAACTAAGTACATCATTAACACAATTTATAGTTTTATTGTACATCAGTCCTTGCACTAATGATACAATTCACAATTTTTCGTATATCAGTCCTTGCACTGATCATACAATACACAATTCATTGTACATCAGTCCTTGCACTGATGATTCAATTCACAATTTTCTGTATATCACCTTGCACTGATCATACAATACACAATTCATTGTACATCAGTCCTTGCACTGATAATACAACAATACACAATTTTCTGTATATCAGTCCTTGCACTGATCATACAATACACAATTCATTGTACATCAGTCCTTGCACTGATGATTTCAGTAAATAAAAAATAGATTTTTTTTGTTTAAAATAAATATAAATTTTTATTTTAGATAAATAATAGTGCACAATTTTCTGTATATCAGTCCTTGCACTGATCATACAATACACAATTCATTGTACATCAATCCTTGCACTGATGATACAATTCACAATTTTCTGTATATCAGTCCTTGCACTGATCATACAATACACAATTCAATGTACATCAGTCCTTGCACTGATGATACAATTCACAATTTTCTGTATATCAGTCCTTGCACTGATAATGCAATACACAACTTTATTGTACATCAGTCCTTGCACTGATAATACAATACACAACTTTATTGTACATCAGTCCTTGCACTGATAATACAATACACAACTTTATTGTACATCAGTCCTTGCACTGATAATACAATACACAACTTTATTGTATATCAGTCCTTGCACTGATAATACAATTTCATCATTCAATGGTACTCTAGTCCTTTCACGAGTCATATCATCTTGACACTCAATTTCATTTTACTCTCATGCATGTATCTACACTTCATGTAATTACCTATCAATTTTCATCACACTAGATGAGTATTCTATAGAAAACATTTCTAAAATTTCATACCTTTAGCTATCCTGAGGTTTTCCTCCCCAGTAAGTGGCTCTAATATATAAGTCTGACCTCCTGCTTGAGTCCCATCAATTTCTTGTACACTTGCAACCTGATCTATCCTGGTTGGACAAACATTAGCAAAGTGGCCTAATTTGTCACATTTGAAACACGTTTTTGTAGTAAACCAACAAGTACCTCCATGGTGTTTCCCACAAGTGTCACATTTAGGGAATGTGAATTCATTTCTGTCACTATTACCCTTTCTCTTGAACTCATCACCAGATTGCTTCACCCGTAAACCTTTATCCTTATTATTTTTCATTTTAACATCAGTACCATTGGTCCTCTTGACCTCAGCATCACCAAAAGTAGAAGATTTCGGATATCTACTATAAACAGTCTCTACCCGTTTACACTGGGTAATCAGATCAGCAAAATTCCTCACGGCTGTATTAGACATACGCTTTGCAATCTTCTCATTAAGTCCCCTCTGAAACTTAGCAGATAAGAATTCCGAGGTAGGCAGAGTCCCACCATAATTAGCAAACTTGACTAGTTCATTAAACTTTGTAGCATATTCATCAATAGATAAAGAGCCTTGGACCAGACAATCAAATTCACCCTGCTTGGCTTCCCTAGCATCCCTAGGAAAGTATTGCTCGTGAAACAAATTCTCAAATAGGTTCCAAGTAAGTTCTTGCCCCTGTATCACAAAAGGCCTAGAAACGTCGCACCACCACTCATGGGCATCTCCCTCCAGCATATAAACAGAGTACCGAAACTTCTGAGGGTCACAACATCTCATAACTTGGAAAATTTTATCCATACCCTGCAACCAAGTAGTGACCACTTTTGGGTCTTTAGACCCCATAAAAGTAGGAGGCTTGTGTTTACGAAAAGAAATAAGTCTCCTCTCCTCAATAACACCCTCGTCATACTGTTCAACAATAATAGATGGCTCAACAAAAATAGTAGGTTGACTAGCCTCACCAGTGTGATGACTAGCTCCACTCTCCCTCTGCTGGGGAGTAACAGATGGCGTAGGTGTAGGAGTCACCGTAGCCGTGTGAGGAGGAGAATCATCCCTCCTATACTGAGCTCTCTCAGCCCTCATCTCAGTCATGAAGGCATGCAGCATGTCCTGATTATTCTTCATCAGGTTCTCTGTCATTGTTCTATTAGCAGCCGTCTCCACCTGCAGAGCATTCAGAACTGCAGTAACCGGATCAGGCGGTGGAGGAACTGTACCTCGCGTCCCACGGCCATCACGAATCCCCCTCATGATAACTGTACATGTAACACAAAGGAATGAGCTGATCAGACCCACACTGAGGAATCACATATACATTCATCATAAAGGGTTTACAGATAGCTATGCAACACAACCTATAGTCATATCTAATCAGAGTTCCCTAGTAAACTGCTCTGATACCATAAAATGTAACAGCCCGTTGTACACCGGTATTGTTAACATTAATATGATATTAAGCGCAGTTACAATCACAGCAATTCATTTATAAAAATGCGAATAAACTTTTTACGATTATTACGCGAGCATTTAAAATAATAAAAACGTAATAATTAAAAGCTGTGACCGTAACTGTAAACTCTTGCGGAATACTTATTTAAACTACTTCTATGTCTTATTTTACTTATCATAAGTTACTAAGGGGTTCCCATAAACCCACTTAGCCAATTACTAACTTTTACGTTTTTACTTACCCGAACATGGTTCACTAATTAAATTATTGCGAATGCACCACAAAAATTCAGACCTTCCACTTAGGTTATATTTTTTTCTTACTTAATTACCTTTCTAAAAAGCTATCACACGCTATGATCGGAGCACGTTTGCTCCGGATATCGCCGTTTGAAGTTGGATAAGCAAAACAGCCAACCAACCCCAAAACAGCTCAAAACCTCTCTCACTCCTCGAATTACTGCAGAAAATTCACTCATCCAATTGCTCTCAAATTTTTATTCTATAAACTAGACACCTCAATCTTCGATTTGATATATCATACGCTTAATTTGACCAAGAAATGAAGCAGGAATAAAATTCCCAAAACTGGACCAAAACAGCCCCCAAGTGCAGGGCAAAACAGGGCAGTTGTGTTCACTGACTTCCACAGGGCTGCGCACAACCCATAAAATTCTAATATTTTTACACAATGTAGGGGACATCTCAAGCTTCAAAAAGGCGTATGGCACGTCCCTATCGGACCTCTATGGAGGGAGATATGCTCTCCCGAAGTTCACCTAAAATCTGCCAATTCTACAGAAAATTCGCCAGAGTTTCCTTTGTTTTTCCTTAAATCCCCAAATTTACATAAGCTTGCTAATACCACAAATATACCTAATAATCCAATGGGTGGCACACACAAGGACCAGCAATGCCTTGGGGCTCTTACAACCCACAATATACAACAATTCCATATCATATACAGTAGTATACATACATGATCCATAACTCTATATATATCATATCAAAAAGGTGACTCTGTGCCATAACTACAACATCCTACATCAACCTACATAAACATAATACATCACAGTGTCACAATATATACAACAGACTCCCAAAATAAGCAGGCAACATCTATGCTCAGATCTACTCATCAACCACGGGCCTCTTGCCCCGAGAACGATCGTCAACTGCTGCGATACCTGAAATATATCCCCATAACGCGGGGTGAGAATGAATCTCAATAAACTTGGGGTTTATGGAGCAGTCTCCACCCAAGAGTCCACTTCCTGCAAGAAAATATCAAGTACCAAGACATAGATAACACCATATAATCCATATTAGAATTTCTGTATCATATATCTTTTCTAATAATTCTCATTTATTCTTATAATGTACTTTCTTATTAATCTTAAGTATGTTCATGTCTTATGTATGAATAAGGCTTCCATCTTATATTTGTAATGTCGTATCATATTCAATAGCATACTCATAATGATTAGAGAACTAAAGTATTATCGGCTATACCTTATGTATACCGTGATCATATCCATAATTGTTTCCTCTGTTCAGAAACCATAACTTACACTTCCAAGGCTTTATTTCATTGAAGATCATATCATATTAACTTATCATAACATAAATAATATCATATGCATGCACTATATGAATGCAACTACGCAAAGTATCAATATTAACAACAATTATATCCATACGGAAACCATAATCGCCACTGATCATGGCGGAACAAAAAGGCTGAGAAAACTCCTAACCGAAAGCTTACCTGTCGTCTCTTTCCTGCTGCTAACTTGCTATTTAATAACCCGTACACTTGGTTGTCTACAAGTTGTTCGTCCACCTACTTCATCTGATTACACTCTGTTACCGTACATATAAAAGTACCATTAATTTCCAATGAAACATACATTACTTGAAATCCGAGTAATTATATTCATATGTTAATTTCATAACCAACTTGACAACTTCATTTCCCTTGACAGTTCATGCCATCCCATAAGTTTACAACTTAATTTATACTTCATGACTTAGAGTCTCAATTAGTTAATTAATTTACTAATTTATAGTTAACATTTCATACACTTTTAACAAAGCTTCACGTATCTTAAACCATTTGAATCATACTTACTTATTCTAGGAAAATGCTATAAATCAATCACTTGAATTGAAAACACATAATCTATGCCCATTATTCCTTTATGGCCGAACTCTATATATAAACACATATACAATTCTTTTGGTTGTCATGTTTAACTAATTAGCTTAATTCTTGTGAAAGCATTCATACACTATTATTCCATTAACTTGACATAAAACTAACATCAATTTCCTTAGCCATTTAATACATATTGGTCGAATAGTTACATATACATATACTCATGGATTTACCATTTCATCTTAGTTAATTCCTTGTTTGATCACTAAGTAGTCTTATATAAACTATTACATAACTTTTTCATCAAAACTCTAACATAAACATAGTCTACATCCTAGACTTAATTAAGATTTCACACTTTATGTTTGGTTCAAATACTAGCCAATCATCATTAAATGTCCTAAGGATCATTGTTTTACATAACCAATGAATTAAACACTTAATTTGCACAATTAATTCTAAAGGGCCGAAATACACACATTTTTTACAGCATCAACATCCTGTGCCATTTTAATCACGAAAAATTCATCTTAACTCCGATTCCCCTGAATTTTGGATATGTTATAGTAGACACTTAAGGCTTTAATTTGGCGCAAACCACAATCCATTTGAAGTCTTGTAGCTTCAGATATGAATTTTTAAACATAACAGCCCCTATGTTGATCCTAAAAGGTCCATAAAGTTCTTTTGAAATTCCTATACTTCATTCTTTTTACAAACCAACTCTAAATCATATTACACTTACATTTCCACATACAACTTGATTAAACACATCCTTTAACTATTTTATCACATGATGACCGATTTGCCTAGCTCAAGGTTTAATGAATTCTCTTTCAATTTTTCTATCACTTGAACCTTTAATTTGTCATCTCAATTTCATGTATTTCACTTAGGAAATATTACAAACACTTGGTGTGCACATCTTTACAACCAAAATCTGAACCATATAGAGTTCATTAAACTCATCCCTTATGTGATTTCAATTTCTTTTTGTAGTATAGAAAACCAATCCATCACAACAACTCATTAACCCACTTAAACATCAATAAAACCACTTAAATTCATCATTAAACCAACATCAAAATTATCATCATAAACAGCCCTATATCATGAATATCATCATTATTTCTAAGAATTTAATCAAGGGAGTGAAGGTTTAATACCTTAGATAGCCTAACCAATAACTATTGATGACTTCCCTAAGCTTAGAACTATGGAATCAATCCATTTTCTCCTTCCTTTCATGTGCAGGCGCTGCTGTCCAGAGGAGAAAAGAAGAGATTTAAAGCTTCCCAAAGTTAGAAAAATGGTGGGTTAGAATGATGGGGTGCTAAGCTACCTTTTCTATGTTGGAGTCTGGATGAAATGGTGACCAAATCATCAAGTTCTCTCTTGCCCTTTCTCCATTGAAGCTCACGAACTAAGGAAGAAGAAAGAAAGAGGAGTGCAGCGTGAAAAAAAAAAAAGGAAGAGAAGGGACCGCCTAATTGAAGCCAAGTAGTCTTAGTTTATTTATTTATTTATTTTTTTGACAACATGTCACTTTCTCATTGGTTTAAACAACCAAACTACTTGCTTGTTGCTTTCTTCTTAAACTCTACGGCCCACATAAGTGATAAGGAAGGAAGGCATAAAAACTTCATGAAGCAGCGTACAACAATTTGGTGAATGACTTTTAATGAAACTTGGTGATAAAGTACTCAATTCCACCAAATATAGATTTGTCAACATTAAATACTATTGGTTCTTTAATTCTTCATTTGACTAATCAAGTATCATCTTAAATATTTATTGGTTCAATTCTATCAAATTTCCTCATCTTTCTTACTAAAGTTACGTACATGGCAATTTAAAGAAGACATAACATTGCAACTTAAATAATTAAGACTAAGAATTTTGTTTGACTTTTTACTAATCAAAACTCATCTTATTGCTTAATAATTAATCCATCTTTTCCTTAATTTTAACAATTAATCCAAGTATCATTTAAATCATTTAAAGATACTTTGAACTTACTAATTTCTCTAAACTAATTAATTATTCAACCTAAATTATATTTAGGCCTAATTACCAAGGTAAACCCAAACTTACTCCATATAAATATTTATGTTCTTAATTATATCTAATAATTATATTTGAGTCCTATTAGACTTGTATGACATGAACTATATTCTCTTACTATTTTTCATATGAGTCTATTAATTTAACTCCCACAATTTCATTGAATAAGTATTTAATCTAGTTAACCACCTAATTAATTCATTTCTCTTAATTTACTATTGAGGGTTGTTATATTCACCCCTCCTTTTTAAAGATTTTGTCCCCAAAATCGGAATACCTAACGTTTCCAAAACTAAGCACTGAAAAAAATTCATCTCAAAGACTGCTTAGCTAAGTCATTTTCTTACTTTGATCATTCACTTGCATTTCTTCTCTACTTATATGTTGTCAACTTTCTGCTTAATCTAATACTAGTCTCATTTCATCTACACTTATTCCATCTCTATACCCATCATCTTGGTTTACTGACTAAGCTTATCTAACTATAGTCACTAGAATTTCTCAACCATAACTTAATACTTACTTGAATCTCTTACTGATACCTCAAAGAATCAAATTTAAGAGTTATACCTCAGACATTAAATAATTATTCCTCTTCCCGGTTAATCATCCGGTCACAAAATTCAAATTCTGATACCAATAGATTACTTATCGAAATATCAAATCCTAATATCTAACAGTACAATAACATTTCTCAGTACCAAAAATATTTTGTACGCATACATAACGTATCTATACATAATTGTGCTGAGAAAACTTCCAAGAGAATCCCCGAAGGTCTATGTCTTATAGGCATAAGCCCCTAGAAAGTAACCTTACATAATATAACATAAGACTCCCAAATGTAATCGTTCAATCATATAGAACTAAGTACATCATTAACACAATTTATAGTTTTATTGTACATCAGTCCTTGCACTAATGATACAATTCACAATTTTTCGTATATCAGTCCTTGCACTGATCATACAATACACAATTCATTGTACATCAGTCCTTGCACTGATGATTCAATTCACAATTTTCTGTATATCAGTCCTTGCACTGATCATACAATACACAATTCATTGTACATCAGTCCTTGCACTGATAATACAATTCACAATTTTCTGTATATCAGTCCTTGCACTGATCATACAATACACAATTCATTGTACATCAGTCCTTGCACTGATGATTTCAGTAAATAAAAAATAGATTTTTTTTGTTTAAAATAAAAATATGAATTTTTATTTTAGATAAATAATAGTGCACAATTTTCTGTATATCAGTCCTTGCACTGATCATACAATACACAATTCATTGTACATCAATCCTTGCACTGATGATACAATTCACAATTTTCTGTATATCAGTCCTTGCACTGATCATACAATACACAATTCAATGTACATCAGTCCTTGCACTGATGATACAATTCACAATTTTCTGTATATCAGTCCTTGCACTGATAATACAATACACAACTTTATTGTACATCAGTCCTTGCACTGATAATACAATACACAACTTTATTGTATATCAGTCCTTGTATATCAGTCCTTGCACTGATAATACAATTTCATCATTCAATGGTACTCTAGTCCTTTCACGAGTCATATCATCTTGACACTCAATTTCATTTTACTCTCATGCATGTATCTACACTTCATGTAATTACCTATCAATTTTCATCACACTAGATGAGTATTCTATAGAAAACATTTCTAAAATTTCATACCTTTAGCTATCCTGAGGTTTTCCTCCCCAGTAAGTGGCTCTAATATATAAGTCTAACCTCCTGCTTGAGTCCCATCAATTTCTTGTACACTTGCAACCTGATCTATCCTGGTTGGACAAACATTAGCAAAGTGGCCTAATTTGTCACATTTGAAACACGTTTTTGTAGTAAACCAACAAGTACCTCCATGGTGTTTCCCACAAGTGTCACATTTAGGGAATGTGAATTCATTTCTGTCACTATTACCCTTTCTCTTGAACTCATCACCAGATTGCTTCACCCGTAAACCTTTATCCTTATTATTTTTCATTTTAACATCAGTACCATTGGTCCTCTTGACCTCAGCATCACCAAAAGTAGAAGATTTCGGATATCTACTATAAACAGTCTCTACCCGTTTACACTGGGTAATCAGATCAGCAAAATTCCTCACGGCTGTATTAGACATACGCTTTGCAATCTTCTCATTAAGTCCCCTCTGAAACTTAGCAGATAAGAATTCCGAGGTAGGCAGAGTCCCACCATAATTAGCAAACTTGACTAGTTCATTAAACTTTGTAGCATATTCATCAATAGATAAAGAGCCTTGGACCAGACAATCAAATTCACCCTGCTTGGCTTCCCTAGCATCCCTAGGAAAGTATTGCTCGTGAAACAAATTCTCAAATAGGTTCCAAGTAAGTTCTTGCCCCTGTATCACAAAAGGCCTAGAAACGTCGCACCACCACTCATGGGCATCTCCCTCCAGCATATAAACAGAGTACCGAAACTTCTGAGGGTCACAACATCTCATAACTTGGAAAATTTTATCCATACCCTGCAACCAAGTAGTGACCACTTTTGGGTCTTTAGACCCCATAAAAGTAGGAGGCTTGTGTTTACGAAAAGAAATAAGTCTCCTCTCCTCAATAACACCCTCGTCATACTGTTCAACAATAATAGATGGCTCAACAAAAATAGTAGGTTGACTAGCCTCACCAGTGTGATGACTAGCTCCACTCTCCCTCTGCTGGGGAGTAACAGATGGCGTAGGTGTAGGAGTCACCGTAGCCGTGTGAGGAGGAGAATCATCCCTCCTATACTGAGCTCTCTCAGCCCTCATCTCAGTCATGAAGGCATGCAGCATGTCCTGATTATTCTTCATCAGGTTCTCTGTCATTGTTCTATTAGCAGCCGTCTCCACCTGCAGAGCATTCAGAACTGCAGTAACCGGATCAGGCGGTGGAGGAACTGTACCTCGCGTCCCACGGCCATCACGAATCCCCCTCATGATAACTGTACATGTAACACAAAGGAATGAGCTGATCAGACCCACACTGAGGAATCACATATACATTCATCATAAAGGGTTTACAGATAGCTATGCAACACAACCTATAGTCATATCTAATCAGAGTTCCCTAGTAAACTGCTCTGATACCATAAAATGTAACATCCTGTTGTACACCGGTATTGTTAACATTAATATGATATTAAGCGCAGTTACAATCACAGCAATTCATTTATAAAAATGCGAATAAACTTTTTACGATTATTACGCGAGCACTTAAAATAATAAAAACGTAATAATTAAAAGTTGTGACCGTAACTGTAAACTCTTGCGGAATACTTATTTAAACTACTTCTATGTCTTATTTTACTTATCATAAGTTACTAAGGGGTTCCCATAAACCCACTTAGCCAATTACTAACTTTTACGTTTTTACTTACCCGAACATGGTTCACTAATTAAATTATTGCGAATGCACCACAAAAATTCAGACCTTCCACTTAGGTTATATTTTTTTCTTACTTAATTACCTTTCTAAAAAGCTATCACACGCTATGATCGGAGCACGTTTGCTCCGGATATCGCCGTTTGAAGTTGGATAAGCAAAACAGCCAACCAACCCCAAAACAGCTCAAAACCTCTCTCACTCCTCGAACCACTGCAGAAAATTCACTCATCCAATTGCTCTCAAATTTTCATTCTATAAACTAGACACCTCAATCTTCGATTTGATATATCATACGCTTAATTTGACCAAGAAATGAAGCAGGAATAAAATTCCCAAAACTGGACCAAAACAGCCCCCAAGTGCAGGGCAAAACAGGGCAGTTGTGTTCACTGACTTCCACAGGGCTGCGCACAACCCATAAAATTCTAATATTTTTACACAATGTAGGGGACATCTCAAGCTTCAAAAAAGCGTATGGAACGTCCCTATCGGACCTCTATGGAGGGAGATATGCTCTCCCGAAGTTCACCTAAAATCTGCCAATTCTACAGAAAATTCGCCAGAGTTTCCTTTGTTTTTCCTTAAATCCCCAAATTTACATAAGCTTGCTAATACCACAAATATACCTAATAATCCAATGGGTGGCACACACAAGGACCAGCAATGCCTTGGGGCTCTTACAACCCACAATATACAACAATTCCATATCATATACAGTAGTATACATACATGATCCATAACTCTATATATATCATATCAAAAAGGTGACTCTGTGCCATAACTACAACATCCTACATCAACCTACATAAACATAATACATCACAGTGTCACAATATATACAACAGACTCCCAAAATAAGCAGGCAACATCTATGCTCAGATCTACTCATCAACCACGGGCCTCTTGCCCCGAGAACGATCGTCAACTGCTGCGATACCTGAAATATATCCCCATAACGCGGGGTGAGAATGAATCTCAATAAACTTGGGGTTTATGGAGCAGTCTCCACCCAAGAGTCCACTTCCTGCAAGAAAATATCAAGTACCAAGACATAGATAACACCATATAATCCATATTAGAATTTCTGTATCATATATCTTTTCTAATAATTCTCATTTATTCTTATAATGTACTTTCTTATTAATCTTAAGTATGTTCATGTCTTATGTATGAATAAGGCTTCCATCTTATATTTGTAATGTCGTATCATATTCAATAGCATACTCATAATGATTAGAGAACTAAAGTATTATCGGCTATACCTTATGTATACCGTGATCATATCCATAATTGTTTCCTCTGTTCAAAAACCATAACTTACACTTCCAAGGCTTCATTTCATTGAAGATCATATCATATTAACTTATCATAACATAAATAATATCATATGCATGCACTATATGAATGCAACTACGCAAAGTATCAATATTAACAACAATTATATCCATACGGAAACCATAATCGCCACTGATCATGGCGGAACAAAAAGGCTGAGAAAACTCCTAACCGAAAGCTTACCTGTCGTCTCTTTCCTGCTGCTAACTTGCTATTTAATAACCCGTACACTTGGTTGTCTACAAGTTGTTCGTCCACCTACTTCATCTGATTACACTCTGTTACCGTACATATAAAAGTACCATTAATTTCCAATGAAACATACATTACTTGAAATCCGAGTAATTATATTCATATGTTAATTTCATAACCAACTTGACAACTTCATTTCCCTTGACAGTTCATGCCATCCCATAAGTTTACAACTTAATTTATACTTCATGACTTAGAGTCTCAATTAGTTAATTAATTTACTAATTTATAGTTAACATTTCATACACTTTTAACAAAGCTTCACGTATCTTAAACCATTTGAATCATACTTACTTATTCTAGGAAAATGCTATAAATCAATCACTTGAATTGAAAACACATAATCTATGCCCATTATTCCTTTATGGCCGAACTCTATATATAAACACATATACAATTCTTTTGGTTGTAACATCAATTTCCTTAGCCATTTAATACATATTGGTCGAATAGTTACATATACATATACTCATGGATTTACCATTTCATCTTAGTTAATTCCTTGTTTGATCACTAAGTAGTCTTATATAAACTATTACATAACTTTTTCATCAAAACTCTAACATAAACATAGTCTACATCCTAGACTTAATTAAGATTTCACACTTTATGTTTGGTTCAAATACTAGCCAATCATCATTAAATGTCCTAAGGATCATTGTTTTACATAACCAATGAATTAAACACTTAATTTGCACAATTAATTCTAAAGGGCCGAAATACACACATTTTTTACAGCATCAACATCCTGTGCCATTTTAATCACGTTCATTCTTTTTACAAACCAACTCTAAATCATATTACACTTACATTTCCACATACAACTTGATTAAACACATCCTTTAACTATTTTATCACATGATGACCGATTTGCCTAGCTCAAGGTTTAATGAATTCTCTTTCAATTTTTCTATCACTTGAACCTTTAATTTGTCATCTCAATTTCATGTATTTCACTTAGGAAATATTACAAACACTTGGTGTGCACATCTTTACAACCAAAATCTGAACCATATAGAGTTCATTAAACTCATCCCTTATGTGATTTCAATTTCTTTTTGTAGTATAGAAAACCAATCCATCACAACAACTCATTAACCCACTTAAACATCAATAAAACCACTTAAATTCATCATTAAACCAACATCAAAATTATCATCATAAACAGCCCTATATCATGAATATCATCATTATTTCTAAGAATTTAATCAAGGGAGTGAAGGTTTAATACCTTAGATAGCCTAACCAATAACTATTGATGACTTCCCTAAGCTTAGAACTATGGAATCAATCCATTTTCTCCTTCCTTTCATGTGCAGGCGCTGCTGTCCAGAGGAGAAAAGAAGAGATTTAAAGCTTCCCAAAGTTAGAAAAATGGTGGGTTAGAATGATGGGGTGCTAAGCTACCTTTTCTATGTTGGAGTCTGGATGAAATGGTGACCAAATCATCAAGTTCTCTCTTGCCCTTTCTCCATTGAAGCTCACGAACTAAGGAAGAAGAAAGAAAGAGGAGTGCAGCGTGAGAGAGAGAGAGAGAGAGAAAAAAAAAAAAAAGGAAGAGAAGGGACCGCCTAATTGAAGCCAAGTAGTCTTAGTTTATTTATTTATTTATTTTTTTGACAACATGTCACTT